>NW_028185084.1:1884315-1910490 GCF_003343005.1 Rhea americana | reverse complement strand
TGCACAAGCAAATACTTCAATGTGATTTCTGTTGTTGTCTGTAACTATTCATAGTTACAACATCATTTTTTCTGCAAACTTGACTCTCAATACAGTAAAAGGGAAGAATAATTTTAAACAAAAGAACTAGGTGTTTCTCAAGATGGAAAAATAATCAAGGAAACTCTCATAAATGCAAATTTTGAGTGGCCTGCAGATAGGAAAAGCTGACCTGGAACATACTTTCCCTGTAAAAATAATCAGCTTCCATTTCTAAGAACAGCTGTGGCTGAAACAAAAACACAAGATGCTTTTTTGGGCAGAAAATAAAAACACAAAAGCTTACTTAAATCTATCTTCTGATTTCACACAAAACCAAAGTCACTGGCTATTTGATAACATAAATTATTCTATTCCTTTTCCTGCAAGAATGTGAGTACTAGTTTACATATTCTAATTAATCCCAAAGGAAGACTCAGCATCTTCAACCCAAAAGTTTCTCTTTGCCTGAATTTTAAAAGGTAAGTTTGTTTTCCCTCTCAGTCCTCATTTTTTGCCCCAGCTGGACAGCAAGCAGAGCTTTGTAATATTTACTAGTTGCTACACTTAGCTCCATTAGAAGTCTGAATATCAGGAATATCTAAAATGATCTTTCTTAAACATCCAACATGCTACAGTGTCTACCTTCTGGGACGGGACAGATAAGCTCTTGAAAAAACACACAGTAACACTATGCAAAGGTTTTGAGTAGAAAACAGTGAATTCTGTACTATCCATCTGGCAAAATAAGAGTAATAGTGGTGCTATTGTAATCTAGAATATGTAAAGTCCTCAGGGATACTAAAGGCTCAAAAATGTCACAGAAACATTAATAACAGTAATTATAATATTTTCACAAAATTCCTAATATAATTTGTCTCTATAAAAAGATCCAGCACATTAAGAAGCAGTCAATTTAAAATGATAGCTTCATTACTGCTGTTCTTTCCCATTCTTCTAGGCTAGCATGCTAAAAAAGTCTGCATGTTTTAACAGCCTAGTCAATGTTTGCACAGAAGAAGGGGAAACAGATGCTCACCTGTGTTAGAGCTCTTTTGATGACTTTGCCAATGTCTTGTCTCCATTCAGGGATGTCAGGGTTGTGGTAGTCCAAGTTAGGAGAAAATGACAGGAGTTGAGATTGGAAATACTCTGGAGCAGAAAAACAGTATCAATGAGAAGATGCAAAGAGCAGTACTCAGGGAACAGCCAAAGCTTGTGGAAGTCAAAAGAAAGACCATAAGTAAAGAATCTTAAAATTCTTCAGAGAGGAAAGGATGAAGGAAGAAAAAGGGTAGGCTAAGATTAAGTAGGATAGAAAGCTTGCAAGGGAAGAACGTCCTTATAAAGAACATTTTGCCCTAATGCCAACTTGTGGCTTTTCTCAGAAGAAATGGAAGAATGAGTGAGGGAGGTGAGAGGATGCTTTCCCCTTGTGATGCCTCTCAGCTTTGTAATTTTGCCACCAAACTGCATCAGATTCTGCTTACAAAGAAGCTGACCAGTAAATAAGGTGGCATCTGGCTGAAATTTGGGAGGTTTGTGCAATTGCATGTATTGTGCTTTGCAAAGCAAACACTTACTGTAAGTAACACGTTTTCAAAAGGAGGCATTATCTGTTTGCTCTCCTGGAGGGAAGCCATGAGTGGGTAATACCTCAACAAATCAGATCCCAACAGTGCTAATGGCAGGCTAATCAAGTAACGGCTATTCATGAAACACACTGAAATTACTTCCTAATTGACAGAGTGCAGGGAGGAAGAAAAAGTTCCTAGATTAACTTCAAATACAGAATAATTTAAAAAACTTTTCCAACTCAAATTCTCACCTCTAATGTCACCAGAATCATTTCATTGCTGGCATAAGAGCCTTTCCCTAGAAAAAAACTTGCACCTTCCTTTAGATGCTATCTCCAGTCTGCCATCTTAGCATCAGTTTTCACCTAAGCTTGCTTGGTTTCCTCCTTGTTTTGTTCCTCTCTTGCCTGGCTATTCTCTAGTGATCATTCCAGAGTCTGCTGGGACCTCTTGATCTTTGATGCTGGGAACTGAAGTTTGCTTTGTTACAGCTATAACACATTTGCCAGTCATCAGATTTTCATCACCACAAGGTACTATCTTGAACAAAATGGTTATCTCCATTTACTAGGAGTACCTCCATATGTACTTCCTGTAGCATGTTATTCTTTAGAGTAAGACTAGCCAAATAGATGATGCCTTTATGATTTTGAATGCCTCTCAGGTCATTAGAACAACCTTAACCTTGCCTGCTGTCTGTGCTCTGACTTGTGTCTAGGAAGTGATGCCACAGAGTTATGCCAAAATCAGCACGCAGCCCACAGCTGAAGAACAGACTGGCCAGCCCTGCATTACAGAAGGGGGACTTGAAACACGCATCTACTGCTGCACAGAAGTTAACATGCAGTGGACCCACTAGTTATGCTGCAAAGCTTTCTTTGACAATAGGAGACTCTTGGGGAATTTATGCAGGTTCTACTCTTCAGACGTGCTCAACACCAGAGCTCAAGCCCAGAACCCTTATGACAAATGTGCATGATGGACTTAGGCCGGAAGGATTACTGGAGGCACGGATCCAAAACAGGAATCCCATAAGGTTCTCATGGTAGAAGACTCTCCTTTTTGTTTATGGAGATGTGCCATGCCTCACCTTGAAGCACCTGATCTCTACAGACACTTCAGATAAGTAACATTAATCATTTGTAAGAAGGAACTGGTTTTAGATCAAATTATACTAGCAAAAGTATAAATGAGGGAATCCACAGAATAGCAGGGAAGTACCAGCACAGCATTTCTCTTGCGTATTTTGCAAGATTTGTTCTTTCTTTTTATATGATGCAATATATTTTTAAATAAAACAAGCATAAAACAGAGTAGGGAAGCCCTCTAAACTTCTGAAGGCTTAACCCAGAGTCTGGCACACAAAGCTTTTGACCCCTCATTACTATGACCAATTTATTTTTTGAATAATTCTCTGCAGTTAATCACAAACTGAGAAAACCCTGCATAAATCCCCATTCTCACTGCTACCATAGCAGAGCCATATCTTCCTGCTTAGAATTCTCATAATTTAGCATAGGATTGGTAACAAAAAATAACTAGAGCACACATTTAGGGTGTTTCTTGTTTAAGCACTCAGACTTGAAATGATCACCAGATTTGGGGACTAGAACAACATTCTCCTTAGACTAGGTCAATCTCTGGTGTGGTACAGCTAAGATTATTTGGACATTTCATCTGGATGAATTCCTGTCTGTGACAGAGCCCTTAAGCTTYGGATCTTTTGCACAGCAAGGCAAAATTCCTTGCAGGATGTTTGAAAGTAGAGTGAAGAATGCTCTGTGGGACCTACTGGGACCTTTACTTCACAACTAAAAGGTACAGAACAAAATCACCTAAGGGCCCCTTCTCGGCCTCTGCTCTGATAAGTTTAATTCAGGTTTGTTCCAGAAATCAGCAGAAAGCTGCGAYAGTTTCCTAGAACTAAACACTGCATTTTGCAATGCCTAAAATGATCAAGTAGAGAGTTACTTACATTTGCTAATAGTAAGTTTGGGTATTACTAAATCATATTAACAGATTATTAAGCCCCATTGCATTTCACAGCTAGGCAATCAATAAATAGTTATTTAGCTGCTTGTTAACCGTGAACATAGAGCTTTCCAGTCACCAGTGGGGCATTTATTTATCTTTTAATTATAGAAACAAGACACATAGCTCAATCTCATAGTGGAACCTCAATTATTTGAAGCCCATATCTCTCAATAAACTTGCCATTCAAAGAAAAGCTCACCCTGGAATGCTGCATGCCAACAACTGGATAAGAAAAGTGAAGAATAGCACAGGTGGGATAATTATTCCCTGGAGAAATCTTCAAAGACTTGGCCAGAACTGCTGAGAGAGCCATTCCACTCAGCCTTTATCAAGTCCCAAACTGGAATAGCTCTTTGATCAGCCAAAGGGTGCTTTTCAGAGCCCATGATTTGTGGATATGCTAAGAACATACCAAAAGCCACCTACAAGAAAGTCCACACTCAGACCTCCAGCTGTGGCAAGGAAGACAGGGAGAGGTACCAGCAACAGAGCCATTCCGCCCCCTCCACCCATTTCCCAGACCTCTCCATACCTTTATTGTTTATACAACCACTATAAAGACAGGAATGCTGGCTGTATTCAGGGCACCTTACCAATGCACCATGCCTGCTTCTTTCCAGAGCTAGGTAGCGGAGGGAAGGCATTGTGGCTACAGCTCCAAGTGTTTTATTTTGGAAGTTTCCAGTCAGGGTATGCAAGCAGGAAACCAATGGACAAAGAAGGAGATACCAGCCATTTCACTACAATGCTGAGCTGACAGATTTAGCTAGTTGCCCCATCCAATTCACTCCTGCATCACCTGCATTTGGTGATCATCACAAAGCTTATCTACATGGTTTATGGTTAATAAATATTTGCCTTCAGCGGTTCCTCCAGGCACTAGGGAGTAGAGAGAGAGTTCATTTTGGTTCAGCAGCAACTGCCTGTGTTTCACCTCTATACATCCCCTGAGTTCTGATTACAAAAGGCTAAGGGTACCATGCACTGCGATCTCCTTGGTGTCTTGRATCAGGGTGTTGCCTGCAGCAACCTGCACCGTGACAGTGTTCATCCCCTCCATGGTGAAGGTATATGAGATGCTGCTCTCCAAGCTGATGAGAGGCTACAAGAAGTAAACACAGATGATATCAAAATCAGCATGATATTAACTCAGCATCACAGCAACAGGCAGCTGGCTGATCTACCAGGCCACAATAGCCTTTCTCCTCTAACAGAGCAAGTGCTGCAGATGCAGTGCTCTATACATACACACACATAAACTCACACAGTTGCTATACAAGCTGTACAATACACACAGTCCAGCTCAGACCAGGGTTTGGGTATAAACCTTTGCAGATTCTTCTTCAAACATTTTATGTTGTTTAGATTCAGGACCGGCCATCGCTTTTATGATGCAAATCCATCTATCCATCTCAGAGCAACTCTGCTCAGGACAGAGAAAGGGCACCCTGCATTGCCCTGTCCATGTTCTGAGCCTCTAGGATGGATAAGCTAGCTGCAGCCATAAGCTGGCAGGCTATGTTAACAAGGCTGAAAGCATGGCATAATAGCTAGGGAGAGTGATATCTGAATGTGTTTGGATGGCTTCCAGAGTAAAGTTGACCAGCSTTTGGCCAGTTCAGAGCCCTAGCAGAACAGACTGACTTTATCTGCACCCTTTCAAACAAAAATGTCCTTAATAGCACTASAGCTCTCCTCTTCAAACAGGAAACTCTCATAGTGATACCTATATAAAGGAGAAGAGTACCACGTTTGAGGAGATTTGTGTATTGAAAATCAACAGCTCCAGTCCTAGCAGTGCTACTGATCTGATTGCTAGTCTACAGACAGGTCTCTGTGTTTGGATTAAGCCATTAAAATAGAAATAGTGATATTAGTCTCCATTGCAAAAACACATACAGGACTTAGAGCATGGATAAAACCATTGTAGCATTCACTGCCAATTTGTTTCCAGAGAAATAAAAACACTAAACATTAACCTCCCAGCTTCCACACTTCATCCTGTCAAGCTGCATTTCACAACAGTGGCAATCCATGCCATTTTCATGGCATTTTCAAGTCAAAGCTTCCACTGGCACAGCACAGGCTGGCAAACAGATTTTCCCCCTGCAGAATATAACTTACTTTGACTCCTCATCATTGATCTGAAAAAGCAACGAAAAAAAATTCAACTACAGGCGACTTGCAGACCAAGTGAGCAAGCACAYCTGCTCATGCAAGCACCTGGAGTGCTAGCTGACATATACGTAGACACATACACATCCTGGACAAGCAGAATGGGCCTGTATCAAACTGCAGTGATATTAGCTGTCTTTCTGGGGGGTTACAGGTTGTGATCTCATGCAAAGGCAGGTAAGAGGAGTCAATGTGGCCTTTGAAATTGCTGGTTTTCCTTTTTGTATGTCTGTGGGATGGACATTCCATTATCATGGCTGATTTCACCTCCATCATGGAGCTTTAACATTCAGCCAACTCTTTAATTTTAATTCAAGCATCAAGACCTGGAAACTAACTCTAAATTAAATCAGGCAGTTTAAGGTTCATTTGCTCAAACCTATTAGACAGCTGGACACATTTATTAGACTGGACCTGTGTTAATCCAAGCAAATTGGCCTTTGGGTACACTGCGAAATTAGCACAGTAGAAATTCAGTACGACGGTTCCAGCAGGAGGGGGAAGGCAGTAGAAGAGCCTTAGTCAGGTCATTTGAATGTAAGACAACATTCATCTGTGCAGCAGCACAGAGAGTACCTTAGCAAGACTGCAAAGTGACACAAGACACATGTGGTTCTGTCTGGGATGCCTACAGGCTGAAGAGGAAAAGAAACTGCACTTCTTCAGTATGCAATCCGAATATATCACCTAACAATGCCAGGTATTCATTATGGACAATCCTACACACCACATCACATAATTCATGTACAGATCACAGTGTCTGCATCTTCCACCTGCACTAAGAGCACCACAGAGTGCCTGTGAGCAGGCACAGACAGGGATCTGAGATATACATTAAATATTCCAGAACGAGATTTGATGTGATGCAAACTGGTGCCCGGGGAAAAAATAAAATAAATAAAATAAAAGCAGATGCTGCTGTTGCCATATTTATATCCTTTGCCATACTTCTGTCAAATGCTAAGGGGCACAGCTGAAGCACACTTCATGAAGTGGCTGCAGAGAACACTGTAAAGAATGAAAAATGCTCTGGATCCTTGATTCGGCCACAGGTAAAAGGCACAATCTTTACCAATCYATACCTCAGTGTATTTCAGCAACAAGTAAAATCACTCCTAGATATTACTAGAGTCAGCTACTACATGTAAAGCTATTTCCAAACCATCCATCCCAAACACATCCAAATCTGCCTGTACTCTGCTGCTGACAGGTCTGAAATTTGAGTTAATGTATATGAAAGATAATAGATCATATTGACAAGCCAGATCCAAGCACCACGAGAACTGGGTAGAAATCTTCAGCAAGTAGCACAGGTTTGCTCTGCCTTTTTCTAATTTACTTTCTATTTTAAAAAGTCTTTTTTTTTCAGGCCCTATTCACAACCAACTTCTATGTTAAGAACAAAAGCACTGGCAGGAACACTCTAACACCTGGATACACTAGAGGGTTTAAGCAGATGATCAAGTTACCACTGCCTAAATTGTGATAAATAAAGATAAAACTAAAGAAAGATATACTTTAATGGCTGTCCACACGTGAGCACAGAGCCCAAAGTCACTGAGCTGTAATGTGTTTTTGCATGCTCCTCTTTCACTGCAGGATAAGCAATTTGGAATTACTTTTTACTTGTCATGAACTAAATGTGTATATATATATATGTGTGTGTGTGGTTGCCACAGCTCAACTAAGTAACAGTAACTTGCTAACTTATATTAACTGGTTTTTGTTTCTGAGCTCTTTTGGTGGCTCAATTATTCCTCCTCTAAAACAGATGATTCTTACAGTGAGCTTCCTAACTTGATGCAAAATCCCAGTAGGCAAAGCACTTACTGKTTTTTTTTTTCTGTTATTGTTGGTAGTCAGGGTAAGAGGCTACAACTTAAGCAACTTTGCCAAACAGAAAATAAAATACCTGTATCTCTGCTATTTTTTATTTCAGTTTCCATATTTTCATGTAAAAATCCTCATTTTTTCAACTGTGATCTCACTTCAGTGCCCACCTTCAATTGCAGTTCAATAATGTAGACAATAATGTGATCTAAACTGCTTTTTCAAATAAGAGCAGGTGCTAAATTGTAAAATTATCAGTTCACAACTGCAGTAACAGAATATAGTACCTGTGCATCAGCTCTCACACTCCTAAACCAGCATTAGCTGTAACTAATAAGCAACTCTTTGCTTTCTCCATTTGAATTCCATTTTATAGTTTTGCTTATTTTAACTATTGATAAAAAGGCTCTTTATAATACATTTTTGCCAGTCCCTTGGAAACTCAGTACAAAGAAGTCTCACATATATCTCTAATACATATATCTAAGGCTGTGAACAATGGTCATGGACAGGCACGAACAATTCACYGAGAGTCTAGCTTGAAATTCTAGATACAACTGGTTATTTGAACACCAACAGCTTTAAAGTATTGTGTTGGAATCCAGCATTATATACTACATACTGGTACATAATGGAAAGGCCTATGGTTATTGGAACACCAGCAGTTTTTAAACACTGTATTGAAAGCCACTATTATCCCATATATAGCAATATATAATTTAGTTAAATTGCAAGTGAATTTTAGTAATAACAGTGGTCTTCAAAGCTYGGTAGGGCTGACAACAACCAAATGTAAAAAAGTAATGACTCCTAAGAACAACAACATGAGATAGGAAGAAACAAAATCAAAAAGGTCAGATAATGACAACCTTTTTTAGATAAAGAAARAAAAAACAAACACAGAATACAAAACAAGCAAAGGCAGGTTTTCGTTATGGCTCAGAGAGTTCCCTGACTGGTGCAACAAGACTAGGAAGTAAAGGTAAACCAGAGGGTGGTTCTACCTTGCTGCTGTTACCAAACCACCAGAAGTAGGTAAGAGTGCCCGCCTGGCTGGGCCAAACCACCGCAGTAATATTGACATCCTTATTCCTGATGGCAACAAAGGGGACACTCAGATGGACGTGCTCCACTGGACCTGTGGGAAGAGGCAGTTCATTATTAGAGGCTTTGAGTTAAAGCCTCTCTGTTCTGTGGTGAACAGTAAGAATCTTTCCTTTAAATCAAATGCTTTATGCCAGCATTGAGACTCTATTATAGAAATGCAAAAGAATCTCAGTCAATAAGCAAGAGAGAAAGATAACAGATTAATAAACAAGATTGTGCATTTTTTATCACTCTTAAGTCTAAGGGAGACAGGAGCACATTTTCCACAGTGCTGATCTCAGACAAGGTCAGTAGTGGGTTGAGAAGACAGGGAGAATTTTTAAAGGCAGTTTGAGGGCTATGAATGGGCTACGCACTGGATAGGGCAAACTCTTCTCAAGGGCTTGAAGGATAGGAGACAAGAGAGCATTTGCTTGAAAATATATCCACTGAGCACCAAAACTGTGGGCAAATTTTAGCCAAGGTGGCTAAAATCTGATGATATGTGAAGCATTCATGGTTTGATTAAATATGCACTGACATTTCCTCTTCAGGAGGTCTTCAGAGCAAAGATTCTTGACATTGGGCAAAATACGTTCCCTTGGTATCTTTCTGCATTCGGTCAGATCTTGAGAATTCTTTGTGTGTGGCAGGGGGATCAGTTATCTTTGCCTTTTTTTTTTTTTTTTTTTCCTATGAAACAATATTGTAGTCCATTGTAGCTTGCATAAGCAAAAAGGGAAGAACTACAGGAAGATGTATGTAATGGCATGCCAAAGCTTTTAACATAGAGGTAGTGACAGAGTTGTTTCATAAAGACCTAAAAAAMCAACAAGAAAAAGTATCAATGTAAAATTACATCTGATAGAACAAAATGCCCAGAACTAGTCCAGTGCATTAAGTCCAGTTCAGAATTAAGAAGCCAGTTCCTCTCCAGAGAAAAACAGATGGAGAAAATACTGATATATTTTAATTTAAAGCTTTTCCTTCCATCTGCATTTCTTTCCTCCTCCTCTTTTTTTTTTTTATTTTTGCTAGTACTAAATTTTAGCTGGTACCTGCCACACATCAGACAAACTATGTTGCTGATCCCTTCTGGTTGGTACATTTAAAAGCACAGCAAACTGATAGACTTGCACAGTGAGAAGGAAAGGATGATATAAGAAAGAAGGAAGATTTTTCAGAGAAGACACTAATTTAGGGGATCACAAGATTCGCTGATTTAAACTCAGATGATATTCTTATGTTACCTCTCAGCTCTTCAAGTATGAAATGGGATCATTAGTCACTCCTCCACCTACTTGGATGACAGGATCTTTGGAAAGCAAGAGATCAGAACATACAGCTCCTAACACAATGCGACCCTGTTCTTGGTTCTGGCCCCTTGAAACCGATTCTTTTTCATTCTGCCTTTCAAAAGGGGTCTCTACCAGCAAGCAACTCCTGAAATTTGCCTGTGACAACACTCTAGGTTCCCAAGAATAGACAAGTTCCCACAAAATTTTCTGACGGTGCAGATAAGAGAAAAAATATTAATATTTTCATCTCACTTAACTGAGAGGATGAACAGCTCAACAGCAGATTCCAGAAGAGTAAAAAAGCTTACTGACCACTGCTACAGCTTCAGGGGAGGGGACAATTCTTGCTTGAATCCAAAGAACTTATTTCTCCTTTCTTTCAGTATAATCTTGCAGCACCAGACAGGTGCTATAATAAGGGTGATTTAAATAGCAGTAGAAACAATATGACTTTACTAATACAAAATATACAGTAATCATACCCAGCCTCCTACAACTTATTTAAACTGCCTCCTTATATGAAAGGTATCGAATCCACTTTTGGCTGGATATCCCACCTTGCTAAGAAGAGGCAGTTACGTGATGAAGGAGAGGCTGAATTCCCTGTCAGATATGAAGAGAAGTGTTTGTTTCAGACTACAAGGAGGTGCAGGAGGCCTATGCTGTACATCACCTGATGAGGAAGAAATTGTGGTGCAGATCAGAAATACAAGGAGAAGTCACAGGTAGTAACTGATCTTTTTTGTACACCAGGGTGATACTTCCACGAGATGGAGGGGAGCTCTGTCATGTAGAATTGGCAGACCATCACACTGTCCCTGGCACTCCAGATTGGGTGTCCAGAATTTGGTTCACCATGAGGTATTCTGTCTGTACATTTAACCTCCAAGGTCAAATCTTCTGTATTGACCAGCAGATTCAAACATAATAAAAGCCTAGCAYTGACATATGTTTTAATTCTCATTGTTTGTGTGAATGTAAATGCCAGGAAAATATTTCTCTTGATATAGTAAAGCTGGGCACCCTGAGAAAGCTATAAAGGTCAAAGGAGAGAATTGAGAGGCTGAGGCAGAAGTGAGCAGAGTGACACAAGAAGGCCAAGCCTCTTTGCATTCTGCTCCAAAATCCTCACTGTGAAACAGCTGTTCCTAAGAGAAATTTAGATAATCCATATGAAGCTGGTTGTTATTACCAGGTAAGCACTACTTTCGTCAGCTAATGGCCCAAGGTGAAAGCAAAAACAGTTAATGCTCTAATAACAGGTTGTTAAATGCAGTCATGATTGACTTTGAAGGAATTACAAGCATGGTAAAGGCTTCAGGGAACATTTATTCCTTCACACAGGGAGCTTGAAATTAGAAAGAAAAATGATCTTGTGTTTTGGAAATTTCTGACTTCCCTCCTTCCCGTGGAAAAGATCAAGAAAAAKGCAGACAGGAGAGAAGGTATACTAGCAGGCTAAGGGGAAAGACAGGCATGGCCTCTGAACACTGTTGGGAGTACAACTTAAGAGTGCATCCAAACACAGATGGAGCCCAGAAGACCTAGTAATCTGAAAACAGAAAAAAAATCCAGGATCGTCCAGATCTTATCTTAAAATATRTGCTGTTTCCTGTGGCTTTAAGAAAGTCCCTTGAGGGCTCTATATTTGAATCTGCTCATGTGCCAAGTGGAGGGAAATTGCATTCACCTACC
Source organism: Rhea americana (assembly GCF_003343005.1). NCBI lineage: Eukaryota > Metazoa > Chordata > Aves > Rheiformes > Rheidae > Rhea > Rhea americana. The sequence goes on along the minus strand of NW_028185084.1, from coordinate 1,898,777 downwards.
AAAYGGAGAGGAAAGTCAGGGGTGCATGTCAAATACATTAGTTCTCAGCACATTCATATCCCAGGAACCATGCTCATTGTAATGTTTTTGTCACATGTAATCAGCACTGAAATCACCCCAAATTCTGAATCAGTGGCTCAAAACCTGGAATATTAGTTGAAACTTCTTTGTTATTAGTACTACATTGAAAACACACATTTGGACTTTGTTTTTTATGTTATTTGGTCTCTGACCCTTTTAGGAAAGCTTAAGAAACATTTTCAAGTTTTTCTCTGTAGCTGTGAAGGCTGTAAACATACCAGCATAAAAAGATGTTTTCTCCTCAAGACATTCAATAAAATTTAGCTTGTAAGACAGAGGAATGCCTAAAAGTCCAAGCCTGTGGAAGAGTGTGAGTTGTATATATAGGTGAGGTTGCATGAACTCCTAGACTTCACTGAATTTGCCAGGATTTTCAGTAGGGTCAGGATTCCACCACAGAGTCTAGCAGCTGGAAGTACTTACAGACCACATGCAGGAAGAGAACAGCAGTGTCAGAGCCCAGGCTGTTTTCCGCGTATGCAGTCACCTGAAAAATTCCAGCACTCTTATAAATGTGCCGAATGCCATCCTCAACAGGACTGAAATTAGCATAGGATACCGCAATGCCATCTCCAAAATCAAGCTGAATGTTTGTCCTCTGGAGATCGCCCTGCAACAGAGAAGGCTGGATTAGGAAACTTGGCTGGTAAGAATAATTTATATTACCCTTCATTCCACTGCTCTGCTCTATTTCATTAGCACGGACACAAACTCAGAGGTTTACCATAAAAAGTCTAGCTTTGTTCTAACAGGCCCAGACTCAAATCAACACCAGGTAATTATATACCAGTAATGCTTAGAACAGTTGAAAACTTATAGCTGTAAGGAGATGCTATTCCCCCATCTTGGGTTCAGTGATTTTGATAGGAGAGAGTGCCATGGATATACCAAGAGGAATACATTTGAATCATCTGGTGCAATACATGGTTTGTGGTTAAGTGTCAGTGAAGTGGCCAGGTCTTTCCACAGCCCATTACTGAATAGGTGATGTCCATCAAAGGCAGCWGAGATGGGAGGCACTGTATTCATGGCAGGCTAGATGTCTACTTGAGATCAATTCCCAGATGCATATGGGATCATTAGGGATCCTGGAGACGGAACAGTTGTGGACATGGCCCTCCAAGATGTTTCAAAGAAACAATACCCAGTTATTGAGACGCTGTAAGTCTAGCTAGTTTTCCAGGCTTCCTGAATAGATGGTGGAAAGAGATAGAGACCTGCACAGACCAATACATCCAATACTAAAACAAGTGTCTGAGACAGGTGACATGAATTATCCTCTGCAGCTGTCTCTCCCCCTACTCTGATGATAGAGAGAATCTAGATGACTAGTTTCAGCCAGATATGTAACTTTTGGATGGCTAYGTTTATGTGGGTTGAGTCCCACATCGACGACTGACAGCTTTCATCTAATGCCAGTCAAGACAGAGACAGAGGCTGGTGATACACAGGAGAATGGAATAGATGACAAGAAAGTCTCTTTTAGGATTACTTTCAATGACAGCTATTAAATGAAGAAGGGAACAACAGACAAGAGATTCCAGAATTGTAGGTATTGTCTAGAGGCAGCAACTGCACTGTTTTAATTTAAATCATGCTTTAAACCACTGTAGTTGAACAGGAGGAGTGTCTGTTATTTCAGTTCCTGGGAGCCTTATTTTATACTTATCCCCAGCTGACTAAACTGACTAGCTGATTAAAAGTAACACAAAATAAGGCTAATTTAAACAGAACTAAAGCCCACTGCAATGATTTCACTAAACTGAATTAAAACTACAAATCAGATTAAATCTCTTTAGCTTTCTGCGTACACACAAGCTGTATTGGCCYGTTCTTTTCCTTTCACCAGAAGGAWTCCACTGTACTCAGTATGAGTGGAGCAGGTACCACCACATTTTGGGGATGCTCCCAGCCCAAAACAGAAACCAATCCCTGGCTGTACTGAGAGTGAGATTCCAGAGTAAAAATAACCTCTGCCCCTAACTGTAACTGCTACTTTTTCTTTTTATATAGAAAATGATGCAATAGTTCAGGTCCACCTCATAAACACCATTTGCTGTGAGTGCACAGAGTCAGAAWGAAAGGTAATATGTGTTTTCAGTATTAAGGGAGGAAAACAACCATGTAGCACACAGCCAGTTCTAATTTCCAGCTGTCTCACAACCACCTCAAATCCTGCAGGCTTCTACCTTCAGTGAGTTCACTGCAAAAGACCACTGAACTCACGGAATTCACTAAAGCCTCTTGGYCAGTTATTACATAAAATAAAGCATAGCTTCCTAGAAGAACTGTACAGATTAGACAAAGTGAAAAGACTGTTGGAGGACAATCATATATGACAATCCCAAAACATTTTAGGGATGACAGAACCAGCTTCCTCCCTTAGCAGTGGTTCCCAGATTTACCTGTGTGGTTAAACACTTGTTGATTTGCAGCCTAAATTCTGACTGTGAACACCACCTCATAAATGATTTTTTTTGTATGATCTGAACACATTCATACGTAGCATGAACCCATTTCATATCATGACTTGTCATCATCCCAAGACAGTCAAGAAAAAGGCAGAATATTGGCTGGATCATAGCAAAAAAGGTCGTTGAATCAAGATTAAATAGCTCACAGGCTGTTCTAACACAAATGACCAGCAACTAAGACCAAAGGTGCCATTACATGACAAASGCTCTGGCAGAGACAGAGACATCCATGAGAGGCAGGGGTCCCACTGTTATCTCTCTCTCCTCTCCCTCCCACAGGAGCCAGGGAAGTTCTGCTATTTGACTTTATTAGGGTTCCATTTTCACCTCTGTCCTATTGGGACATGAAAAATAAATACAGCAGAAACCAAGAACAAAAAAAGAAAAAAAGAAAAAAAAAGCTAAAACCCATATGTAATACTGAGTAGTCAATAAGATCCTTCTGACAGAGTTTTGACTCACTCTACAAAATTCTCTAGTAGGTACAAAATTACACTCTTGGGATACTCAGTTATCTGAAGGAAAGGTTCCTACAGCTTGTTAAATTCTTCAGAACTACTTCTCAAGGGAATATATTAAGACCACAAGCTCATCTCCTGTAGAAAACACTGAACAGAAGGTAAAAATTTGATTTGCACTGGATTCATCATTGGTGACCTTGGATTGAAATATCTTGCACCCACCAAGGCAGCTCCCCTCTCATGCCTTACAATTTTCTTTTCTATTTCCTCCTTGCTTCCCCAACCTGATTCTATTTGAAATGAGGTTTGCAGCAGAGAACCAGGAATAGACTTCTCATGGCTAAGCAGTAACAGATGATTTTTCCACTTAGTTATAAAAGCTGTGTTTTCAATGTAAAGCCAGGACACTACACAAATCCTCTTTTTTCTCTCCTTTCCCTAACTCTCTATCCAGGAAATAAAATGTTAAAAGAAGTGTGCTAGCCCCATATTGGTGTCAGATATTCTGGGGTTTATGAATATAAATTAAAATAGAAATGAAGTGGAGGAATTTCAAATGGATAAAAATCATTGCTCTCCATATATATTCAAGAGTGCATTTTATTGCTTTAATTTTATTTTATTTCCTGTAAACTACCAAAAGAGAACGAACTAAGGCCTTCACAAAGTTTGGAGCGCTGCGTATTGAATTCAGTGGGCAGGCAAGGGGTAGAGAAATGGGTGAAGAAGAGTACTGCCATGTAAGATCCCTTCAAAGCTGCCTCCCTATCAAGACTAGCCTCAGAAAGTTTTCCTATCTGGAGGACACACTARCAAAGCGACAGGAACTGTAGAGATAGCGGAGTGATTGAAAATTTGGCCATCTGAATTTAAGAACCAAGCCCGCACTGATTTCAGTAGGGTTAATATTTAACATTTCATCCAGAGTGTGTCTGTGCGTGTATGCATGTGTGTGCACGCACGCACAATGTATTTAGTCATACAGCCTCAAATAATCCACACAAAGACGGACGCAGTGGATGGAACTCTTCGTGCAGAGAAGTGAACAACCAAGGATCAGAAACAAAGCAACTGCTGACAGAGAAGAGGTTCTGGAGTGAACTTTTCTTCCCATCACATTCAGAGTCACACAACCACATTGCTGCTGAATTAAAAGTGTTTCTTTAACAGAGCTGTCAAAATGTTTACATAAAAATGCATGGATGTAGCTATCTCTCTTTTTTTATAAACATGGTTTTACAACCTACTAATAGATTTGAAGAGCTCTAATACTTGCTTGGGCTTGTTCTTTGAATAGTCCCTGCTTGTCTTCTTAGCTCACTTGCAGTTACCACCCTGTTATTGACCTTTATCATCACCGTGCAATTACTGAAAGAGGGATGCTGTGAGAGAGTATAAACAGAAGACAAGGGGACAGAACAGTTCAGTATCTGGTGCTGCCATGTGAGCAATCATTTAGGCCTGAGGGGATTTTATGCAGCCATCAGAGGGCAGCTGGAGCTGAGAAGGAATGGTCAGGTGCAGAAAGATTCACAGGTCTGGTTAAGAACACAACTCCATCCTACAACATTTTAGGCAATCTATTATTTCTCTGTGTTTAAGCCCAAATTGAGACTAAAAAAAAAAAAAAAAGGTTCTTATTTCTTCATGTTTCCTTATATACAAATACACAGTCTAAATCAAACTCCAGCTTCATATTTCTAAAAACATAGCAAATTCATCATCAGTCACTCTGTATTTCTCTGCCCACTAGCATGTATTCCGAATTATCACTGTGGACAATGCTACTAAACCTAAACTTSTAAATCCTGAGAAAATCAGTTTTCTGTGAACTATGAAATGTTCATTTACCACTGCACAGCATAAAGTCCAGCCACTTGTATCGATATATTGAGGTGTATTATTTAGAAGGTGAGAAGTAAACAACTGCTAATCACAAAGCTACTGATCAGGATTAGAATCTGGAGTAGCAGAAAGGCTGAATAGAGACTTCAGATTTACCCATTAGAGGGCTAGTCAGACTACAGTTTGGCTCAGAAGGCAAGTACAGACATATGTGCAATAAAAAGCACCACGAAAGAGACTGAGCAGAGAAAGCGGTGGGAGGCAGGAATGAATCTGCGTGACAGCAGGGTATGTAATTATTAAGGCTCCTTGGAAAATGATTTTCTCCACCTATCAGAAAACATTTTGATGAAAATTAATTTGTTTTCCTGATATTGCCTTCAAACGTTCATAAGTTCACACTGAAAGAATGAATATTTTTACCTCCAATCTCACTGTTCTTTTTCCCCCCCCTCTTAAAATGGCTTTTCTTTTAAGAAACAAACTCAGCACAGAATTCTCTGTGGAATATGCTGTTTACCTATAAAGACATGTACTTGAAATCCTTTTCCTTCAGAAAAAAATTGTTTCAATGAAATGGTTTTCTAACTATCCTTATTTTTGGACATAAGACACAGGGCCAAAGATCCTCATCTATTTATTCATCTGCCTCTTCAATCTCTGAAGTCTTGTAAAGGCTTGTAAAGACTCTACTCTTCAGCTACCTTGACTGCTAATTTATTCCCCATCTGTTTATCATTCTTTATATGCAGCAGTTCCACTTGAGTTCCCTAATAAATTACTACCAGATTCCTAATTTTTAGATTATGTCTGTTCTTTTCTGAACTCCCACTCGCTAGCATCTACACAAATCGTCTTATCATGTCAAGTTTGCAGAATATAAAAGAATCAGCCAGGTAGACAGGAAATCCCCTTTGTATAAAAGCAGACCATGTATGAACCTCTGAGGAAGTATGTAAAGAGGCCCAGTCAAATTAGAGTGGTCCTGATAAAGCACTTAGTTTCTGTAGAAGATTTTAAATTAATGGAAGTGTGTGTGTTAAAAAAAGAAAAGAAAGCAATAAGGTATCATTAGAAAAACTTTTCTGAGGCAGTATGCTCAGACTTACACCAGTATTCTTGCAAGTCCAAGTTGCCAATAGAGGCTACACTGGGAYTGGGAGGGGAAGGGACACTATACTTGCACTGTTTCTAATATAATTTCCCTAGAGATCCACTACTGGTTCCTGTCAGAAGCAGGATACTGAAKAAGCAGGCCTCGAGTCTGTCCTGATATTGTCGTCCCTATGTTCGTGGCCATGGCCTGTCTGGCTGTGTCCCAAAACAAAGTACATAGGACACAGTGGATGACAAAATGCACTTGTGGTTCTCCAGTACCAGCTCACTCCCTAGCTACCTCTCCTGAAACATTCAAAGGTGCTTGAAGTAAGGTTGTGAACTGGCCCTTCTGTTTAATCACAGAACAAATGTAACACAAGCCATGGTGGGAAAATCACTGCCTTTTCTGCTCTGAACTTGAGCCTTCCCTAAYTGCTTTCTATGACCAGTCAGCAGCCCATATGTCTGCACTGGAAAAGCCAGTAGGGGAATGTRGTAGCTGCAAATAGAGCATGGATTTTTGTAGTGTGGTCACATGGGCCTCTGGGCACCAAATCACWGACCAGCAGAGGCAAAAAGTCATTTTAGAACCCTTCCTGTCAGCCCAAAGACATACAAAGTGCCTTAGCTCTCCAGCCCACCACTTGGCCACAGACCTTGGTGGCACAGGCTGCACTATATATACGTCATTACAGTCACTGGAGACTTAGATGGCCAAGGAGAGAGAGACCTGACTTAGGAGAGACTACCAAAAGAGCCTCAATATTTTGATGCTTCAGTCACTACCATGTCCTGGTATCATTTATCCTAATGTTAGCTACAGAGGGAATCCAGCAATATTATGAATAAAATGGATTCCGACTGGGGAATTCTGAGGAGCACTGGGAGAGCCCAATTCCTACTGTAAAGAAACAACATTTGAACCTTTCTCACTGCTCCCCATGAGTCTGAAAACGCTCTTCAACCATCATAAACTTTCCCAACAAGGTTTCAGCTAAGACARTGCTGAAGCTTTGCACTCCATAAACTGAGAAATATTAAGCACAGAGATACCATCTCTGCTTCAGAAGCTCCAGGAGCTACAGCTTGCTGGAGGTGGAAAGAGCCCAATGGCGGAACATATTCTTGCCCAGCTCTTCTATTCTTCTTCAGCATCAGCTTTCTCATGACAGACAAGATAACCAGCGAGATACACCTTTGGTCTGACTCAATATGATTGTTCATAAATTCTGTGTACAGCCTATTGTCCTGAATCCTACTTCTAAGTCTCAGAAGTGCTTAGCATTTTGTGATCACCACCCAACCACTATTTTCCTGTCTTTGGTCTGACAGCTAAAAGGAAAAGGGTGCCAGTTCTGCCATGCTGCAAATCTTCTCTGAGCCCAGTGACACACCTCTTCCATGAGGATGATGAAGGTGGCATTGTGCCCCTGCTCCRTAACCAATTTTCCATCACTGGTGAGGATGTGCAGTCCCCGAGGTGCTTTTCCAGGGCATTTCTCCACCTTGGCCATGTACTTCTCTCGCAAGCCATCTGTGCAATTGTTAGATACAATCCTTCGGTACCTGGGAAGTGGTAACAAAAAGAGGACTCAGGAAGGAGGCGGAAAAGTTTCTTTGTTTTGTTTTTCCACATTAATGTATGCCTTTTTTTCACAGACTAGTTACCTGCATGATTCCCTCACTGAATCAAAGAAATCTAATGCTTTACGAAACCAGAGAAAAACCACACAAATYGCAATCCAATATTCTTCAGAAACTTTCAGTGGCACCACTGAGAACAGACACACATTGTGGAGGTGAATTACTCTGGGGTGCTAAAAGCCAGAGGGCTCCCCTGAGCTCCTACCACCTGCAGGATTGCCCCTTGCATCCCAGCTTTTTATCATGCTTTTTATTACATTGTGTCTGCTCCTATTCTGATAGAAAGTACTTGGAATGATCTGTCAAGGGCTTTGTCCAGTTCAGTATTAAAATGATTCAAGGAATGGGTTTTTCACTTGGCTCCACTTGGAAGCAAAGAAATTAGCTAATTTGCAAGATACTTAGCAATTCACAGTGTTGTTTAGGGGGATCASTGCCTTCTAGTAATTTCTCATTTGATCCAGAACCCAACTATTTTCTTTTTGCTCTCTGTCCAGAAGGCTATAGGCAGCCATACTGGCCAGGGCTGCTACAATCACACCCCACATCCATAGCAATCTTTCAGCTGAAGGGGTGTCTCTGAGGTAAAGTGACTCTAGACTCACAGCACCCCCACTTTCTTCAGCCACCTTCATCAGCCAGCCACAAATAACCCTGCCATAACAAACCAGCATGCAGAACCCATGACTCGGATGCAGCCCTACAAAGGCTTTAGAGCACACAGCATCAGGGAAGGACTATGACAGTTCAATAGCAGCATGTGCAACCAATACTTCAGAGGAACCTCATCGTAATGGAACAGCATTTGCAGAACAATATTACCAGAAAAAAAAACTACACTTGGCATCTGTTCTGGATGAAACCATGAGAAACTAGCACATGTAGCTTCTCTGAAAACTCAAGACGTTGTATACACAAAGTGAAAATGGCAGGGGAAAAATATTTTTATGAGGATAAAATTTGCACATTTAAGCCTCCCTAAAACCTGTTATAAGTAAGAGTTGTAAGACAAAAAAAGGTTCCATGAAAAATGATGCAAAATACCTCGAGGCTGTCCTTTTAAATGTTCAGACATCRCTCAGATAGACCTTCTTGATTCGTGTTTTAATTTTGCAGCAAAGGGGAGCTCCCAGTCTGGGCTCCAGGGATCATWCATCACTTGATAGCAATACAATATCTACCTGTCACTTATGCTAATGTGCTTCTCCCCCGTCTCTGAAGAATGAGGCAATATTCCATTCAGATGCTGCTGCAAATATTATCTCACAAATAAGACTGGAAAACAGTTAGGTGGGATGCAGAGAACAAGGACCATTTAGGTTTTCTTGTCTACTACTTGTCTGCTACAAGATCACCAAAAATAAAGAGATGGCTAAGCTCACTTACCCAGTACTGTTCAAGTAGCTTTGACCAATGCTGCAATCCTTGGACAGGATGGATGGGTTAAACCAGAAGGCTGCGACACACTGGTTGTTGCTGTGCCTTTCATAGCCATAGTCACTATGGAGACAAGAGATAATAAGTGCATCCTGGTACCCATTGAAGGGTAACGTACAGTTAATGCAGAGTTTTAGGTGACGTTTTTGTGCCACAATGTGTTTGTTTGCTCGTGGTGCTCTGCTACATGATGTGACATAATTGATCTGGGCCATCCAGAGATGAAATGCCTGATTAGTTTGAGGGACAGGAACACTTTCTTAGAAGATAAGTGAGACCTGACAACACCAAGAYCACCAACCTTGCAAAGTACCGGGAGACTTTTGTTTCATTTGGTAACAAAATAGAGGCAGCAGTTCAAAAAGAAAACTATACTCCGCTAATTTTTATCCTATTAATCCACAATAATTTCATTTCTTGTTCTCTAGGTTTGGTTGCTTTTTGCAGTCTTTGTTTTCAGAACACACCAGACTAATTAGAATCATAGAATSAGTAAGGTTGGAAGGGACCTCTGGAGATCATCTAGTCCAACCTCCCTGCTCAGCAGGGTCACCTGGAGCATGTTAGACAGGGTTGCATCCAGGCAGGCCTTGAAGATCTCCAGAGAAGGAGACGCCACAACCTCTCCGGGCAACCTGTGCCAGTGCTCCSTCACTCTCMCAGGGAAGAAATTCCCCCTCACRGTCAGGCGGAMCTTCCTGYGCTTCACTTTCTGCCCATTGCCTCTTGTCCTGTCACACAGGGCAACTGAAMAGAGTTTGTCCCCGTCCCTTTGACACCCTCCCTTCAGGTACTTACACACATCGATAAGATCCCGCCTTAGTCTTCTCTTCCCCAGGCTGAAGAGGCCCAGCTCTCACAGCCGTTCCTTCTAGGGCAGATGCTCCAGCCCTCTGATCAYCTTTGTAGCCCTACGCTGGACTCTCTCCMGTAGCTCCAYGTCTCTCTTGTACTGGGGAGCCCAGAAMTGGACRCAGCACTCGAGATGAGGCCTCCCCAGGGCTGAGTAGAGGGGCAGGATCACCTCTCTCRACCTGCTGGCAACACTCTTCCCAAGGCACCCAAGGATACCACTGGCCTTCTTGGCCGCAAGGGCACATTGCTGGCTCATGGTCAACTTGTCATCCACCAGCACTCCCAGATCTTTCTCTGCAGAGCTGCTCTCCAGAASGTCAGCCCACAGCTTGTACTGGTGCCTAGGGTTATTTCTCCCTAGGTGCAGGACTCTGCACTTGCCCTTCATGAGGCTCCTCTCCACCCAACTCTCCAGCCTGTCCAGGTTTCTCTGAACAGCAGCACAGCCCTCGGCTGTRTCAGCCACTCCTCTCAGCTTGGCAAACTTGCTGAGGAGGCACTCTGTCCCCTCATCCAGGTCATTGATGAAAAAGTTGAACAGCATGGGACCCAGTACTGAGCCCTTGGGAACACCACTAGCCACAGGCCTCCAACTGGACTCCACGCCACTGATGACGACCCTCTGATCTCTGCCTTTCAGCCAGCTCTCAATTCACCTCACTGTCCACTCGTCTAACCCACACTTCCTGAGCTTATCCTGGAGGATGTTACGGGAGACAGTGTCAAAAGCCTTGCTGAAGTCAAGGTACACAACGTCCACTGCTCTGCCCTCATCTACCCAGCCAGTCATTCCATCCTAGAAGGCTATCAGATTGGTTAAGCAGGATTTCCCCTTGGTGAATCCATGCTGACTACTCCTGATCACCTTCTTTTCCTCCATATGTTTGGAGATGGCATCCAGAATGATGATTCTTGGAATGATAATTCCAAGATGAGACTTCTTCCCAAGAAAGTAGTTAGGAATGTAAAACACTAGGAGCACTTCTTAACAACTAGTCAAGGTATATATACATTAATGGCTACCCTTTTTTGACTGAGCTATAAGTGGCCAGTGATAAAAAAAATACAGCTGATGCTTTTCCAACAGTAAGCTAAAACAACATAGCCAGCTTGATAGCCTAAGTACCACATGATACTGAGTCATGTGGGTTAGGTAATCTAGAGTACTGATGTCTTGTGGGACCACCAAGGAGTGGAAACACACACAACTCCTCTTTTTTATATATATAGTTGCCCTTACATGTCAATACAATGACGAAGCAATAGGATTAATCCAAAGCTTTCCGTAAGTTTGAATAAACTCTGAATCAGGTACTTATGCATATCCTTTATTGGCAGGCTACATTCAAGGGAGGAATAAAAAGAGATCCTGGATTTTTGCCTAAACCAAGCTAACAAATGCCAACATATGGAACCTCTGTGGAAACACAGACATCACAGAAGCCACTGCATTGAAAGTTATTTGTGCCCTTTAAGGTACTCTAAGTTTTATCTTTCACCCCTTCAGAGTCTGAATTGCCGGCAGAAGTCTCAAGAAAGAGCTTTGGTAAGACAAAATTGTGCTGTGTCCCCAGTGACTGAGGCTGCTACTGTTACTTTTTTGGAGGGCAAAAATCCTGCTACTTTTAAAGGTTCAGAGATTCCCTAATGCTCTTTCTCTCAATATTCATTTAATCATTCTCAGTGGGTCCAACCTGCACAGTCAAACATGCCTAGCAGTGACTTGGTAATTAAAAATATTCAGGAGGAGCTGTACTTTGCCCCAAAGAAGAAAAGAATTGCATAAATATTTAATAAAATTAAAGATAACATTGCTGTATGCCCTCAAGGTTCTGTGCTTGTTCATTAACTTCTGGTAAATGTATATTAAAACCTCGCATGCTGCCCACCTTCTTTCTCGTAAGCCTCAGGGTTTGCATAAGTTAAGGAAATAATCAAGTCCAGTTGCTGTGCTGTCTTTCTAAGGAAAGCTATCTTGACAAAGTAAATAAAGAAGCAGGAGGAGGGAAAAGAAAGATCAGTGAGCATTTCAATAACACTTCTGAATTCCTTCTGCCATTCCCTCTGTCAGAAAAAGACCAGAGTTTGCTTTATGAAATGACTGTAAGGGTTGGCACGGGTCACCCCTCCTCTCGACTTTTGGGTCCTGGATCATTCAGGCCAGCTTTATATCTAAGAACAAGGAACAGGTACCACTGGACTATGAGAAAGGCAGATGGGGGCAAAAGATTCTGGGACCAAACTGGACAGAGCACAGTCCTCAGCTTGCACCGGAGGGCTCCTACGGTCATTTGTCTGCCTGCCCAGCTCTTGAACGGCAGGCATGATTGAAGCTACTAATATGGGATGCTCAATAACCAGAACAAGCCCCTGAACCTGCTTGTTGGAAGTCTAGCGACAGTCTTTGGGGACATGCTGGCCATTGTACTTAGCCACTAGCCATGAAGCAAGCCATGAAGTTGGTTTCATCCAAGTATGCTAAAGGCAGGAAGGGCTCTGCTTGGCCCAGAAGATGCCCTAAGTCATGCATCTCTATTTACAGAACTGCAGTTGCCACTCCTCCTCCTTTCTCTGGCTCTCCACTGGACCCACTCAGCTCACACATAAGAGATAAGTCAGTAAAAATTTCCAAGAACAAGTGGCAATTATGTGAACCCATCTTGAAATGGTTGAGTGGTCAACTTTGCATTTCAAAAGGACCAAGTGAAAGGGTAGGAGCTGCCTCTCYAACTGTCCATACCTACAATGGAGATATATATCCATGAGCTCCTGGTCTAGATCATTGTTCTAGTTAGTGGACAGAAAAGGTGCTTGTTAGCACCACCCCTCCTCATGCAGACACACAAAAGGGGGCAGATGAATTGTGTCCCAGAAAAACCTGTATCTTGCCAATGACTAAAGAACTGTCTCACACTTTAGTCATCAGAAATCAGAGCAGGTAAGTGTACCCTCCATCCTTTAAAATCAGCTTATTCCAACGTAACTCAAGGTTGGCACCCCATTTTCAGATTTACTAGGGGTTTCTTCAAACTGTTACTGCCCCACAACTTCATCAAGTCAGCCCTGCAAACTAGCATCAAAATTCATTCTTAAATTGTAGCTAGTTCTTTCTGGTCCTCCATCATTAGCCATAACAATTTCGCAATTGGAACCCAGTTAACAATTCTGTTGGCAGTGCAGAGTCTGAAACAAAACCCAGTTTGCTGTCCTGTAATTGTATTTCCTTTCAAGGGCTAAAAGCAATATTCTCTCATTTTAGTTGGAAAGTTAAGCAAAAATGATACTCAGTGTTTGCAAGGAACAGGTCAATTGATTGTAAAGGCACATTTTGATACAGTCACTTTTCAAGGCAGAACTGTACTGAAGGCTAATTTAGCTACTGCAGTTTTCCACTTAAGGCTTAAAAGAGGCAACAGTCTGGGCTGTGAAATGAGAAAGCTGGTGAGGTAGAAAGTGGCAAAGAAAACAGCACATTCAAAAGCATCTCTGGAAATCTGGAAATCGGTACTTGGTTCAGCTCAGAGGCATGCCAATGCTAAGGGCAGATACTGCAAGGCAGGAAAGTTTGTTCATCCTGCAAGTCCCCAAAATAAGAACAACGAGGACAGATCTCATGAGTCAAGCTAAAGAGTCTCAGATGTAATTTTGGCATTAGGAACAAATTGAACATCCATCCAGATAAGATGAAAATCTGCTCTATATCCCTGAATCTCTCTTAAAGTCAAACTGCTTCAATATTCAAAAAAACACTTTGGTCTATTTATTCATTTCTTTTTGCAGTAGCCCAGTGTATCCATGGTTTGAAAGGAATTGTGCATCTCAGCTGGCCCGGGTGCAAATAAGTGTGGCGATCTCATGCCTCACACCACTTTAGGAAAGAATCATGTGTAAGTGAAGCTTTATGAAATCACACTCATATGGCTGATGATCCTGATAAGCTACTAGAAAAACAAAAATATTTTATAGTCTGATCTGTTCTTGGGGTATTTTCAACCATATTTAAATGACATCCTGACCATTCTAGTTCAAATATCACAATTACTGCAGTCTTAATTCTTTCATGTGTTGACTATCACAGGTCCACGGTAGCAATTCATTCTGCAGAGACCGTGGACAGTTCATGGAGTTCCTAGAATTCCTGCCTCTGAGTGTAAGAGCAGTACCTAACAGTGGTTCACTATTTCTCTCTCTCTCTTTTTTTTTAAGCTACTTCCCAAAGCAAYCTTAAAACAGTTTGGAAACTATAGCCTCATTAAGCTAGAAACATCAATATTTAAGGAAAACAAGTGGCTACATCACASAAAGGTGGGCTGCACAGTCACGTCACAGAAACAGTTTCAGTGCATTTTGCAATAAAGCAGTGCTAAAAAGCAACAAATGGTTCCCAGGAATTCGAATAAATTATAGAAAGAAAAAAGTGCATGTTTTGCTGGCTTGCTCCCTAGGTACTCAATGACCTTGGAAGTAAAGAAAGAGATTCTCTTTTCCTTTTGTAAGGCAGGACCAAAGATAAGGGCCTTGGTTGTCATTCTTCTAAAATGACAGACAAAAAAAAAAAAAAAAAAAA
>NW_028185084.1:1795958-1884289 GCF_003343005.1 Rhea americana | reverse complement strand
AAGAGGACAATTAACACTTGCAATTTTCTGCTTTTGAATTCCAGGCTTGGAAGGAGATTAACAGGACTCCCCTGCAGATGAAGGGGAGGCATGACGGGTTTGTGGAGTATATCTGTGCTGTACGGCCCACTCACAGCCAGGAAGCTGCATAAGACCCAGTTTCCCTATCGGGTTTTCTGTCCAGACAGGTAATTCAGCCACTGCTAAAGCCATGAGAGTAGTACCTGCAATAGTTACTAGAGTCACATACTCACCACTCAAAGTCCCCTTGGCCACAGACACATGGTTCGGACACCACAGTCCGGGAGTAGTCCTGACTTAGGGAACACTGGGCTCCAGGCTTGCGTTTTTTATAGATCTTTCTCTCTCCCATGACACAAGGCTCCCCCTTCAGCAGCCAAGGAGAAAGAGGAGAAAGAAAAACAGAGAGTTGCAGTAGCAGCTGAGCCCTAAACAGATCATGTTATCCAAAGACACGAAAGGCAATTAAAGCATYCAATTACTACTAGAAGATTTGGGAGTTAAGAGTCTAACTCCCTTTTATGGCTTTGCAAACTTCTCCTTAAACAGAGTTCAAACTCATCTCCCATCACCAGGGCAACACTGTTAAAGCCATCTTGGGAGGAGTTGAGCACAGCATGTTCACTAATGAATAGGACAGCTAGCCAACGCATGCTCAAAGTGCCAAGGGGCCCAAATCATCACAAGCACTCAGTTATGCTATGTTTCAGAAGGCATCCACTAATATATCTAGTCCTAAGAATTATCCTCAAAAGACAATGTGGACATATCCCACGATTTCTTTCACATGCCAGATGTCATTCACTATGGGAAGAACTGCCCAAGCCTGAAACCCAAAACAGAGAAGGTCCTAGGTGCAGAACCCAGGAGTCCTGGCTCTCCTTTTCTTTCTCTAGTGCACCTGGCTTCATTATAACCTTCAAACAATTCTGATGGCATTTTCCACTGGGCTTTTTGCACACAAAGGTTTCCCAGAGCACTATTGGGAGTAGCTAATCCAAATGAAACATTTGACATTTAGGTAAATTGCTATGAACAAAGTTTTCTCTGAAGTGGAAATAATTGTCTGCATAAAGGTAAGAAAAAAAAGACAATAACCTAACTGAAATACTTCTGCTTCCCATTACTACTGATTCCCAAGATGGCTGCCTGGTTTCTTACATGTCCTCTCTTTTCTTTCATTTAAATTATTTTCATTTATTCTCTTTTAAGACTTGTCATCTGATACATCCTTGCTGAATTAATGCTCACTTYTGCTTCACAGATTTCATTCAGGAAAGTCACAGGGCCAATAGTTCTGGCTCCAGCTCAATGCCAGACATCATACCAGTGGTCAGTAACCCATAAGCAATCTGCAAGGGTACCAAGTTTCCTCAGTCCCAGTGGCTTCACTGGGCTGGTAGACCTAAATCTACCCAGCATGAAAATAAAGCAGGTCTATGAAAAGCAAAGCATATATTCTTCAATAAAATGTAGTATTTTAGTCTTCTTAGGTGTCTTTTATTYAAAGGTTTCCCTGAGTTTTACAGATATCTGCAGGATGTTTTATTTTGTTTTTGAGTAGAGGAAATAGAGGCAGAGTGAAAAAAAATCATTTTCCTGAGTCACTGACAGAGCTACAAAGAGTTCAGTGTCTCATACAATTCCATCACAAGATGAGGCTTTACATCACCCTGAGCACTGAGAGTGAAAAGATCCAGTGGGTGCAATGGAATATTTTAAYACAAAGAGAAGTCAAAAATCTCCCTAATTTGCCTGGAGAAGACTGACCCTGTTTTTTTTCATGTGCATGCTTCAGGGGAAATACAGCATCAACAGGTCAGAACGKTGACTAGATGGATGCAAAAAGCCCAAAAGCTAATAAGTGTGCTCCAACCTGGCAACACAGAGTATGAAGAAAGGAGGTCTCCATCCCCTCCCTAAATGGTGGGTGTACCTGATTATGCAGGTGCCAGGTTTGGTAGTCATCTTTGTTACAGCTCCGGCTGAAGATAGACTTGTAGTCCACCTTGACCAGTTGCCATTCTGAACGGAGACTGAAGTGGCCAAAAACTCTAAGTATTGGAGAGGGAAAAGAAAGAAACAAAGTCATCCAGGTATATGTTTACATTAAGTAAATCACTTCTCACGAATCAAAACTGCAGAAACCAGCATATAGTCCTAGAGCCTGACGCAGGAAAATGTTACTCAGTCATGACATTTTGTTTCTCATTTCCTATTTGTTACATCCAACGATCCTCTAGCCCTTTCCTGACTTCCTGTATAGCCCATGTTGGAAGATCTTCTATGCTTCCAATACCTACCATAATGGGCCCTGAATCTAACAGGGGAAGCAATGTATCAGTCAGGATAATAAACAATCATTCTAGAAAGTAAAATGGCTATTGCCAAGGGAGTCATTCAAATGAATAAAGCCATGTATAGGTTTCCTTGTCTCAAAATGAGCTTTGCTGGTTCAGTTTCTTTAGTGCTGAACTTCACAGTTGCACAAACTTTCTACTTAATGAATTTTAAAAGAAGCACCTGACAATAYGTTTGGGATACAGGTAGTAAGCAACCTGCAAAGATGGCAGCCTCCTTTCTAATTGGTGAAAGAAGACTGGGACGAATAGGAGTGGGATCTCATAAACTTTTCTCACAATCTCATAAACTTTTCTTATTTTTTTTGAGTAGGTCACGCAGCAGCAGCAGCAGTTGCTGATCAGAATCCATTTTTCACTTAAGCTGAGCAGTATTTTCCAAAGCAACTCCTGCTCAACATGAGATCCATATTGAGTAAGACAAGTATACAGGAGAGGTTGCAGCAGGCTGAAAAACAGGATGAGAGAGACTCAGAATGTAATCTGAAACTGAAGCACAAATCTGTTTTAACAGAGGATCATCAAAGAGATCATTGAAAATTGAATAGCACCTTSGGATCCTGCCCAAGCTCAGACCAAAATGTCTGCAGCAGAGCTGGTTATTGAACACARGTCTCTCTGAATCCCATTCCAACTATACAGCTCTCCTTCTAGCTGTAGGGGAAGTGACATGCTTGCTTAGGTATCTACAAGAGAAGGACCAAGCCACAATTGTGGTAATGTSTGGTACACATTACCAAACTATCATCACTGCAAATACTAAGAGAATCTACATGTTGAAAGCTCACACCTTCATAAAAGAAAGCAAAATCACAGCAAAAGCGCACATTTAATAAATAACATCAGGTATTCACACAAAGGCTCCATCTATCCAGAAACATTCCATGAGTGCTGCAGAGTGCTTAATTTTCAAGTAAGTCACAGTTTCYTTGGCCAGCTGTGCTTTTCTCAGTAAGGAATAGCTTTTCAATCTACTGCARCTGGATTTTCAAAGGGGGTGTGTAATAGGAGGTGGTTGAGCTAGCGACACAGGACCAGACTTTGAAAGCCATGAATAAAACTATGGCTTATCGACAAGGGGAATACCTCGATCCAAGTAAACACAGAAAATCCCACAATGACAGAACTGATTTGTCACTGAAACAAATCAACTTCTTATAATCTCAAATTAATATATAAAGGAATCTAAAAACTCATCTACAATACAAGTTCCAGATTTTAAGAATTTTGCATGAATGAAGCCCAAATCTTCTGACAGCCATAAAACAGGAAGCATTACTATATCACCCTTCCTGGAAGATTTAGAGGACAGAAAAGGAGTGTTGTTTCCCATTACCAAATCTTTCACATATAAAACATAAATTTTTGCTTAAGAAATAGATTTGTGTTGTTTTAATTATTCTAGATTAAAAAGAGAAAGAAGAAAAGAGACAGATGATTTAYAAATTTCCCTATGAAAGCAAGAGAAACAAAAGAGAACTCTTTCATTGAGCTCACAAGCATTGACTGCAATCTAGATCCTGCTGTGCCCTCAGTGAGCTGCCATTCCTTACTCTGGTTCATCTTAATTTGTACTGGAATCACTCAGGGTTGCTGGATTTGCTCCCCTGCCCTTGCCTAAACTACTCTTCTCATAGACTACAGACTGCACCAAAATTCATTTGCATTGTGCTGCATTTCCTGAGAAAAGCCCATCCAGCAATCAGTTGGGTTTCCCCTTTATGCTTGTCTTAGCTTATGGGTATCAGAGCAAGAAGCAGGTTTGGAAGAGATTTATGAGGCCTGAGTTGTGGGTTTGGTGTGGACACCTCTCTTTTGAATTSTGCATCATGGAGGCAAGCTCCAAGCACCTAGCAAGAAGGGAGAGGATATAATAAAAGAAGAAGCTGTTACAATTTTGTAGAGAAGGTAGAAAGGAGTAGGAAGAATTTGTGTGTAGGCGTGGACTTACTAGATAGATGGTTGCTGGGTCTAGTTCGGAGAATATTTTAAGTGTAATCCTATCCATGGGGCATCGGTGATAGGAAACAATGCTGGTTCAGGCAAAGCTATAGAAGAGAATACAAATCCTGTTCCTCAATGCAGAGGGCACATCCTGGACCAAAATCTGTAGTAGTGCATCTGACACTTGTCTAGTCAGGTCTTTTAGACCAGYACTTAGTACAAAGGGAGAGGCCTAGAGTGACCTCATCACATCTACTTTTGCTTTTAGATATATAATTCCAGGACCTGGCYCAGCCATACACATATAAGAACAAAGCAGCAGGAGCTACTTCTACACTTTGTCATTTCTGAAACTTTCTGAATGAATTCAAAATGTGCCGTACTGGCTTATTAGCTGGGACAGATTTAGCCTGATAGGACGGGACTCTAGATAGTATAAAACCACTTCTTTGTACTCTAAAAGCAACATGACCAGTCTTATCATACTCATTAGTAACATCTCTCACCTTATATCCAGTTTCAGCAGCACCTTTCCCCACTGGAATAACCAGTAAATATACAGACAGGGCAACTACCCCAGAAGACCACAAATCAGAGGATGCCATGCTCTAGCCTGTGAAGATGGGAGGATGATGATCATGGGACAGAGATAGCCTGTTCCTGTCAGTAGGGCCAAGCCAATCAAACCCTGCAAACCTAGGCATGGGGTTATCTAAACARGAGTGCCAGTTACTCACAGAGACCATGGCAATACGGGAGCCAGATCACTTGCTGGGAGAACGAAGGAGACAGGAATTCATAAGGGAGGAATGGGAAACAGCATAGAGAAGGGATGCAGAATGGTTCCAAACTCTGATCGGGTAGGAGGCTCTATTCCAGTAATTTCCAAGACCTCTTATTCCATAGCTGCTTTCAGCACATGCTCCTACAGGCTGCATATCTGACCATGATATTATTGCATGAGCGAGCAGCTTTTTCACGAACATTGTTTGTCCCAGATTTGATGCGTGACTGAAATCTCATTCCTGCAAAGCAGGGACTTAGTAGTCACTGAAGAGTTGGCAGAAATCATTTAGTCCAGCAGATTTATACCTGCTCAGGATTTGACCAAGGTGTTTATTATAGAGAAGACAGTAGGAGGAAGGAAGAACATAATCAAACACATAAACTTACCTGAAGCAAGAAAATAACATGGCAGGAAAAACCCAACACTTCAGGCAGCCAATGCACAAGCATTGAACTCATCTCTAGGAAGATGTTTTTCCCCAGACTGAACATCAGCTGACTGTCCAGCAAGAGAGCAAAAAGCTTCTTTATGCTTTGCAGGCCACAAAACTCACCAGAACTACTTGCTTTTAAAAATTATTAAAAAAAAAACCTAAAAAAAAAACTTTGCCATTGAAATTCTTCTATGATAAAGATAATTAATGGGAAAAAAACATGGTTTCCTAAGTAGAAGGCAATATATTAGCATTCCAAAAGCACAGAGCATTAGCTACTCTTTAATTAAATGATTTCAAAGAAGATCTTTGTATATAATTGCTATAATTTAGATGGAAACAATACTACACTAAATGTAATTAGAGGAGCATGAACAGAGAGGGATGTTTTCCTCTGTGCTGCGGAGATGGTTCTGGGTCACCTGATTTCTAAAGTGGTAGCTTTTTTTTCCCCTGCTAATAAAAAGCTTCTTAAGCCTGATCAACCATTATGATGCCGCCTTCAGAGATAAGAGCTACTCATATGCAGAGCAACCAGCAAGCGACTGAACCCTATAAGCACCGCTCACCAATAATAAGCACAAACCAGATGCCTATGGCACTTTTTGCATGGAGAGACCAACCGACATGATGAAGGCTACAATTACATTTCAGGGTAACTCTGTGGCAGGTTTGAAACCTCTATGAGATCAAGCAAGTGTAACAAATGGAAAAGAATTCTACATTACTCATGGAGCTCTGCTGGACTCTCAAATAGGTTTCCATGGGAAGTGATGAAAACCCTCATCATTTGTGGAATTAWAAAGAGACTAGACAAGGCATCATCCTGCCCTGACTGGTCAAAAATAGGTATTGCAGTTGAACTCTACTTTCATCAGTTTTGTAAGCTGTATCATGGGATATTTTTCCAAAGTGGCTGAAGAGCATGCACACATCCCCCTCCACCACCTCTGCTTTGGGGTGGCCATGCCCAACAGAGAGGGCTGAGCAGACAGCAGATCTGCAACGTCTTAAGCTGCTAGTGTCTTTCAATAAGTGCTCAGTGTTAAGTACTTCAGCAGGAAAGCTTGGATTTCTGTAMCCGGTGTGCTTGACCTAGGAAGAGCTGTATTTAAAAGGCAAGACCGAAGATAGCATGTAGGAGATTACCTCTCCTTGTTGGATGAGGATAAAAAAGCCTCGGATGCTTATTACCTCAGCAGTCTGAATGGATTTGTTCTTCTTTTTGAGCCTTTCTCCTCCGGAAACAAAAAGCAAGCCCCAAAGAGAGAGACATGAAAAGAGTTGGTGGGAGTTTGTTTTTCCCTACCCAACTGGTGAGTCCTCACATTGCTGGAAAGATACTATCTCATTTATCTTATCAGACTTCCACGAGTCTTTGTTTCTCACTTATTTAGTTTGCTCACTAAATTAGGGAGTAAATTTTTTCTAAATATAGTTAAACTATCAAGATGATCAGGGACAAGTACTATGTACTTCACAATGTACTATGAGATTTGCCTCGATAATCTTGTCTACCATAGTTTAACTGAAAACTCTTAATTGCTTGATGCAATGGAATAAGACAATAGAAGAGAGCTAGGTTTTCAAGAACCTACTTTGAGAAGACAACAGGAAAAGTCATGTTTTGATTTTTTCATCTAAGCAGTCTAATCTGGAAGGCCTTGAGAAGCAATGAATATAAGAGCCCAGATGGCATTTAGGCAGAGTCAATTTCCTGACTAAGCTCAATTTAACAGAAGTTTTCCAATCTAATCCACGGAATGGTAATTTACTGTCTTTAGACAGGATAGATTTTATTCTGTCCCTCAAAGTAAGCAGTTAAAACTCTACTAATAGGAAAACATCTTCTCAACTGGCTCTGTGCACAAATCACAGTGAAGCCATTGCTAGGAAACCACAAAATGCTTCCCAAACCCTTTTTTAGAGAAACAAGGCAAGGCTTTTATTGCCAGGATGTCATTAATTTGTAGCAAAATTACTAGGAACCTGGAAAACAATTCTGAAATGCCTACAGATTCATGATGGAGTCATTCTGGAAAAGGTCGTTGGTAATGCTGCTATAATTAAATCTTTCATTAATTTTTTACATACACAATGACTTACAAATGTGGTATATAGTGACTGGATAACCTTGTAGAGAAACCATTTAAATGGCTTTTTACTTTTATACAATATTCTCTTGATGGATTGCATTGCTTTCGCCTTAGCATTCCTTGCATTGTTAATAAAGTTGTGCGTTTATATCATTTAATACTGCTCATTCCTGGCAGGTCAGCAGAAAACCTGGGATGATTTGAGGGTCACAAGATAACAAGCCATTTGCCTCTAGCCCATAGACTGAATCCCTGTGCCTGCCTAGGTATGAGAAGAGGATTTTCTCATGTAATAGCTCTTGTTTGCTCACAGGAAAGGCATGAATTTTATCTGTCTGGATCCATCTCTGCTGTCAGTTTCAGATGAGCTGCCCAGGCATGGAAATAGAAATGTCTCCTCATGCCTAAATCAAGTCCTGTTCTATAATTTTGGAAGTAAACTGGCAGGACATTATATGGAGCAAGCATTCAGTGCAGCTGTCTGTATTTGGTTGGGTTAGTCTGGACACAGATGGAGGACTTTTATCTTCAATAGTTAGCCTTCAGTGGTCCTTCACATGTAATGAAAGATAAGGTCAGAGTCCCTCCTAAGGACTTGTGTTCTCAGCTGTGCCCATCAGTGAGCCAGAAGACTGAAGATACAAAGAAAGGAAGCAGTTGCTAAGGTCACCTTCACTGGCCTGGACTATACAAAATGTCAAATCTGTCTTCCTTTCTGAATTGTCAGCATTTTTCCTTCACTGGACTTCATCAAGGTGACTGAGATGAAAAGACATCTCATTTTGCTTCTAACAAAGACCCATATGGGTCTTTGAAATCAATCTTTAACACTATTAGGCCCTACAGAAAGGAAAGCTTGTGATTTAAGCCTTTTGAATATCTAAGAATAAAATGAAAGGAAATAGTGTAATATAACCACACTTCATAGATAGCACCTTTATAGATAAACTGCACAAAGACATAGATGGATGAGTCAACAGAAAATTACAGAGAAAGATAGCCAAATATGCACTTTAATTAATAATACTGAAGGAAAAGGTAATTGCAGYGTCATTTTAAAAAGACTGTTTCATTTAGAAAACCCTAAAACTAAACTTTTTTCATTTATTGTAAAAGAAAAAATGCACACAGAAGATGTTTCTTAGCAATCAAAAGAAAACAAAAAAGTCACCCAAACCAGTAAATGTTTCAGCTGACCTGAATCTGTGCTTCTGCAGCGAGAATACTAAATAGCAGAAAGTGATATGAAGCTGCCCTCTGATTTTGGATAAAATCCCTCTTCATTTACATCCATGCTCTAACAGTGAATGACAGAAACATTGTTATTTAACAGGAGGACTCAAGAAGTGCTATGAGCCACAAGCTAGATGTGGTCTTTCCAGTCCTCTAGAGGCAATCAAATTCTTGCTTTTTAGCCAGAAGTAGGGGGAGTCCATATCTGGGTAATCACAGCTCCAGGAGCACTGAGTGGTGAATTTGCTACACCTGAAAGTGCTTGCCCTCTCTTTACTGTCCAGCAAACAAAAGCATATGTTGTTATCACTAAATTTTTGAGAGCTAACTAGGCATCACAGATTACCTTCCTTCCCAGCAAATATTACCAGTGTGGTTTCATGAGTAGGGGAGAGGGGGAGGCTTGGCCAGTGCTACCACAATGTAGTGGTATAGCACAGATTGGAGAATTCTCCACACGCAGCTTGGATAGTTAGCAGATGGACTGAGCCACAGAGACACCTACAGTAGGCAGCATTAGTTTGGACCCATCATCATAGGAGCTGGGGATCACAGTTATTCGTATCTGGTTGGTCTGCTCCCATGACCTTTAAAGCCATTTAACTTTTGGGCATGATGCATTGCTATGGACCTGAAGGGTTGCCAGGTAAAGCCTACACATTTCTAAGCACTGCATTCCCATTCCCATGGCTCTTGATGACAGTACGCTTGAGAACCAAGCACTTCTGCAAGACCTACACTGGCACTTACACAACCAGCACCAAACCAGAGCTAAGATGTCTGGCCAGATCTGAGCCAGTTACTGCAGTTGGTTAGTGCACTTCCCACCCCAATGCTCCGTGCTCTAGGAGAACTGATCAGCTTGGCATCAGCACAGCATGGCATGAATATCTGGGGCCAGGACAAACCAGTTGCTGCTCTCTTCTAACCCAGTGTGCTGGGGAACACCAAGCAGAGATATGGGGTGGCCTAAATGAAAGAGCTAAAATCCAGCCAAATATATTAATTCTAGCTAAGAACTGACTGTGTCCCTGTGCAAGGTTCTTTTTCTTCCATATTTATCATCTAGATTTGATTTGGATTTTTTTTTCCCCCATTAGTCAGATTACCCTGGCTCTACATTATCTGGGATAACAGTGGGTCTATGCTACAGATCCTGGCTGCAGTGGGCTTTTGCGGAAAGCCTTGGTACATAAATGTCAGCGCAGTGATGGAAGTATGTTTATGCCTTTTCAACCACTGAAAGAAAACGCTGACAATTTTGCACCCCAAAGAGGGCTCTGAAGCCATTTATATCTAAGAAAGTAGCACTAAACCAAGACTAGCTCCTGTGTGCAGGCTGAGCTGTTAGGGCTGAATGCACACAAGCAGCAATGGAACAACTGCAAATTGTGCCAGTGGGGTTAGGTTTTATGAATTGAGAGTGAAAGATGAGTCATTCCCCACAAATTAAACATAAATCAAGACTTTAGAGAAAACCAAATGGGCTGTGTAACCTCCTGAATGTTTTTTGTTAGGGTTTAGATGGAATTAGCATTAAAGGAGGTCACTGGTTATATAGAAATTGGAGGGAAAGAGAGTGAGACAAGGATGCAGAACCTAATTGAAAGAGACACAGATCAGCAATTAGTGAAAGTGGAAGAGGAGCCAGAGTTATACGGTCTCATGACTGGCAAGATGATTGGGGGGGAGCAAGAGGCTGGAAATGAAGGAAAGAAAAGATGAGATATGACACTAGAAAGGCAGACAACTCCCAACAAAAAACACTTCCTATTTTTTTTCTAAACAAAAAATATGGTCATTAAGAACCATTTTGGAGCTTTTAATTCAGTTACTTTTGGCTGACCTGTAAACTAGGGACAGCAGCTTCAGGGCAACGGGGTGATGATTGAGGGCTGCTGTACTTCTGTCTGTGGATAGGGAAAAAGAGGAATGGCAAACTTCTTCTAGAAAGAAAAGATTATTTTTTTTTCCGAATAAAATATACTACCCATTTGGATCTTGATTTTCAGATAGTACAAATTAGCATAACTCCCATAGACTGTCTCAGTTATAAGGAAAATTCCCCAATCTACTATTGCTATTCAGAGGAAGAAAAAAAGTAACAACAGTGAAAAACTACCAAGAATATGTCAGTGGCAGACAGCAGCTCCCATGATGGCAAATTTGGGAACAAATTTGCTCAAGAAAATATATGTCTATCTTTTGTTTCCCAAGAGGAACAGTCAAACAAAAATTTCACAGAATTCTAATGTAGATTAAATTTGATGAAAATGATTTATTTCCACATCCAAATGAAACTACATGTCACAACACAGAGATTTCCTACAAAAAAGAAATTGAAGCTTTGGCCAGATTCACTGACTAACAATCCATACTGAACTGTTCATGGAAAGCTGTCCCACTGCCAAATTCCAAATCAGAAGGGAGAGAGAAGATGGGGTAAAAGAAGAGTTTCTGTGAATAGAGAGAAAAATCAAAATCCTGCAATAAAAATCCTGCAATCATAGCAGACCTTTTCTCTCAGCTTTGGAAAAACAGTCCTGGGATTATTCATCACTTGATGGGCACTTCCTTTCAAGCGCCAGCACAAGAGGAAAACTAGTGCAAATGACATGGTACAACATGATCTCTTAGTTAGCAAGTAATGCCAAGTGCAATTAGCTAGTAATCTGCGGAATGTATAATTACAAAGTGGACTTACTGCTTGGGCTCAATTTCTCCGTTAGCTGCATGAATACTACACAAGGCAGTTGAGGAATTTTCTTTTTTCCTTTTTTTTTCTTTTTTTTTTTTAATTACAAAGTGCTATCAAAATAAAAGTTTACTGAATGACAAACGGAACCTTTTGAAATCTGGTCTCTTAAAAATTTATTGCCAATGTTCCCAAAGCACTTTACATGACAATTGCTTCAAAAGAAATCCCAGCAACATGAAAGGCAGTGTGAGACACCTGGGAAGGGGGATGAGAAAGCACGTTAATTTTTAATGCTGTTTTTCAGAACTGCTCTCTCTCTTCCCTGAAGTGTTCATGAAAGACAACCAGCTTCTGACAGCTTTGAAACCTGAAGACGCTGCCTCCTTCCTTTAGAAAAGATATTGGCAGGTATCAGCAATCTGAGTTACTTCCCCACTACCAGGTGTCTAGTTCCAAAAGAGCAAGTGTTGCTTCTTGCAGGAAGCTGGATAACACAATATGTTCAGTCATTTCACTCCTTCACCCCCTACAGAGATTTCCAGCTGGAGATGCCCAACCCAAATGCAGGAGCTGTTAATGAGAAAACACGAGCCCCAAACACATGCACCAGACAACTGTGGTGAATCAGGGTGACAAGCCTGGCACAGGGAATCAGAGAGCAGGAGAGAGGAATGTTCAAAAGAGGGGATGAGATCTGAGCCTGGCTGGGAGACAGTGCGAGGAGGCGGCTGATCAGTTATAGTGATTTCACACATTTGATCACAGAGCTCATGAAACAAGGAAACCATGTACAATGAATATACGAGGACAGGCTCTCTTTGGGGATAGAGGCCCATCTGGAACCATGTGAGATGCAGCAAACTATAGTATCACTGCTCTTTAGGGCTGATCTCCACCACTCACTGCAGCCAGATGATGAAGTATCTGTTAGTTTGAGTGAACCCTGCAGACAACCTTACAAAGCAGTGCTGAGCCTTCATAGTTCCCAGAGAAGCTGGTGAGCCATGTTGCTCTCTGCCCTGTGCAGGATTAGGGCCAGGTGGACCAAAAGAGGCCAGGCAGTTTGTCAGCCCTCAAGGCTGCTGAGATGCCCTGATGAAATCAGGGCAAGCAGAATATTTCATAACCTGCCCTAACAGAAAGCTGAAAGACTCTGAGGAGTTAGAACAGGTTGCCCAAAGAGGCTGCAGCATCTGCATCCTTGGAGATACTCAAAACCTGATTGGACACAGTCCTGGACAACCAGCTCTTGCTAACCTCACTTGAGCAGGGGGGTTGGACCAATGATCTCCAGGGGTCCCTTCTGACCCCAACTATTCTGTGATTCTGAGTGTGTGTATAGCACCCTGACCCCAGCTGTGCAACCCACAGCAGGCCTAAGTGATTAGTGAAGGCCAACACAACTGCTAGCAGCAGGACAGCACACAAGCTATGGTCCACCTGTCCATGTTTAAGAGCATGAGAAACAAAGCACATTAGACCCTAGATGATGATGTCTGGATTGTACCGTCATCCAGCAACCCTTGGCCCGTTAGTCAGAGAAAAGAAATCATGCTTCGGAAGCTGCCCATTCTAGCTCCTTCTGTTAGAGCTTTTTCATTCACTTAGAAACAAGAGAGACCAGAGGACACTCCAGACAGCAGGCCTTTCCCTAGTCCTCCTCCCTGCATGTGCCTACCTTTCCATACACCTTGTCTGGGCATTACAGACACAATTTGGCTTCAATTTTCTGCTTGGATCTTCCTCCTCCTAAGGAACGGGGAAAGCMTGCGGCTTAGGAAACTCATTTGAGACTCAGGAGACCTGACTTAATGCCAAGTTTTCTCCACAGCCTGCA
This sequence comes from Rhea americana, assembly GCF_003343005.1. Taxonomy (NCBI): domain Eukaryota; kingdom Metazoa; phylum Chordata; class Aves; order Rheiformes; family Rheidae; genus Rhea; species Rhea americana. The sequence continues at coordinate 1,870,880 of NW_028185084.1, read as the reverse complement.
GACTGACTGACCACAGGCAATTCCTTGTTCTGCCTCAGTTTCTCTATCCGCATGGTACAACTAATGATGTTGATCTTCTTAACATAATATTTGCTCTACTGTCAATAAATAGCATTTGACCTCAACRGGAATATCTGCTACAGAAAGCCAGAGATATATAGTACACACCCCAGAACCCAGTGCCTTATCTGCATATTATGGCTTCTGCCAGGAATCTTCTGAGAACATGTTGCAACTCCTAGAAACTGATCTCATGTCATGCATGTCCTTCCTTTTTCTAAGGTCCAATAAATTAAGCGATGCTGGCTGGGCCACAAAAAGACCTCTGCTCATGTGGTAAGTATCAACAGCCCAATCAATATTGTGCCTTTGTGCACTATTTAGGTGAATTCATGCAGCAATCCAAAGGCTAACAAATAGAGTACTCTTCTAGGGGGAAGGGTATGGGAGAAAGAGGAGACACTGATTAATCTTTGATTGTTAATAACATTTGTAAATCTTGTAAATGAAAATAATTATATAGATAATCAATTGTCTTTCTTCAGAATATAAACTGATCATCTACTAGGATAAAATAGAAATTCTTATAACACACATTTCTTGTCCATTGTAAAGTCAGTTGACAGCATTAGCAAAGCAATTACTTTCTTGCAAAGCTATTCATTACTTCCARAAAGGATGTGAAATAAGATCAAAAGATCAAGGGGTGCAGCTCACTATGGTAAATGCCAACATCCTCTCAATCATTTTAGTCTCCTCTCTTAATAATTATATTGGTAATTTTTGTTCTCAATTTATGTTGTAAATTTTACTCTTCTTTCTGTGTGCAGCCATTATTTTTACAGAGTCATTTTGACTTCATGGATCCTATCCTGAAGAATCCTTATGTAAATGTATGCGCTGCAGTTTGCGCAGCCCCATAAGCGAGGACAGTGAAATGAACTCACAAGGACACATCAGAATCTTGCAATAAAATCCATAGCCAATAATAAAACCAGTTGCACTACAGATATTGCAGAAATCATAAAGACAGGAAACCCAAAATACATGATAAAAACACAATGAGGAGAACAAATTAAAAWTTTCAGCCCTTTCTTGGTATCAAGTGATAACTAGGCAACTTGGATAAACCAGATCTTCAAATCCGCCTTTCCAATCTCTCCAAAATACATAGTTTTGGTAGACCCAAAAGTCTGCACAGACTGGAAAACAAGCTTTCAAGCCGTGATTCCCAAAAGCAAAGAAGATAAATAAGGACAGAGGTTAGAGTCCTTCATCACAGCAGCCCCTATACATAACCCTTTCTGTCATTCTGTGAACACTCAAAGCTGTGAGCTGTGTTTAGCTTTCTACAGATCTCCAGAGAAGTCCTCTTCCTTCAGATCTCCTCTTCACCAAATCCTCTRTCCAGCTCAGCAGCAACAGAGATTGCAGAAGTAGATCCAGATTTTTTCTGACGTCTTCCTTTCTTAAGCCGAATGCAGCTAAAAGAGACCAGTCTGATGGCAGGAGAGTCTGAAGGCCTCTGCTCTGGCACAGGAACAGAGTAGTACTGTGTCTGTGACTTTTCTTTGTTGATGTTGCAGAAGGCCTCAGTTCCTTTTAGGGGGAACAACCTCTTGGGATTTCCATCTCCGCCAGTCACTCATTTCTCCTCTTGGCTGCTGGAATGGCTAACCAGCTATGCTAGCCAGCTGTGGAGGATTTCAGAGGGTGAAGGCTGGTTCAGCAGGGAGAAGATCATATCTTTTGACCACATCCCAGAAAAGGCACTATTTTCTACCACCTCTCTGTTTTCGTCTCAGTTCTCTCAGGACAACCACACAGAGACGGCAGATTTCACTGCTCCCTATCCCTAAGTAAGAGAGCAGAACCTTTCAAGGACACTGTGTCAGCTTGTAATTTTCTTTCCTATATTAACTTTTAAATGTGACAGCAAAACTTTAGCAGAAGGCAGTGCATACTGCCTTCCTTAAAGAGGCAAGACGATAATCACCTTATCAGAAAGTGACAGGAAAAATGACTCTTGGCTCCCACATAATTTTGAAGTCATTGGGTGCCTGGACCCGGGAGCTGCTGCCCACCTCTCGTACACAATCTGCTACATCTCTGCTGAATGCTATCCAGAATCTGTCCATGTTATCTTTGCACCTATATACACTTTGCTAATGTATTTTACAAGACAGTCAGTATCTCAGAATAAGAATTAATTCATAGAACTCATTGCCACACAATGCTATGACTATTAAAGGTCCAAAAGTATTCAGGAAAAAACTCAAAAAAATAAAAAAAAATCCATGCACTTCTTAGACAAACAAAGGCCAAGAAAGTCCCTTATTTGCAAAAGTCTACAGAGAAGGAAAATATACAAGGGAAGCAACATTATATGTTCTTTTTATTTTCAGCCTCCTCTACTTGTCACTGTTGGAGCAGGGAACTGAGTTAGAAGCACCTTTGGTCTGATTTAGGTATGACCTGTGCTCCTAACGCGTCTTTTGCTCCTCTAATTGCTCACCTCAAACCTCTCCTGGCTTCCATCTCACCTCCATCATTTTTAATTACTCACTCATTCTGCCCCACTCTTCTGCTACCCAGTGATGGGTTGCAAACAATTTTATGGGTCTGCTGGAAAAACGTTCCCATTTAACACTTTGTAAAGTCACAGGGCCATACAAACAAGAAGGTGATGAAAAGGGCCAGGTTTCATAACCCATTCATGTACAGCCAGGAACATTTTCTCACGTATGCATAACCAAGGGCAGCAGTAACAGCAATGCAGGCAGACCAGCTTGTATTAAATCCTCTCGCTGAAAATGTTAATACCCAATGATGCATAAACAGATATATATGGATCATTAAGTATACATACATATAAACATATATATATTTATACACACACATATGGATGTGTCTACATAAATATATATTTATCAGTAGAGACAAACTTAATGATCCCTATCTATATATGAGTGTCTGCATATACTCATGTATAATGAGATGATTAAAATGATAGCAAAGCACTGCAGGACTATGAAGCAAAAAGGTTATTTCKGTCTATGTAGGTCTGGAGAGATGCTTAGCACAGGAGATGAAGTGGCAGAGATAATAATTAGAAGTTAGAGCTGGAACAACATAAAATCCTTCTCTGGACCCACCAAAGCAACTTTTCTTCCACTTGAATGGTATAAACTAGCAATTCTCTGGAGAAAACACTGCCTTTGCTTGAATATCATAATCCACTAGAATGGGAACACAATTGGACTCCTTTTCCCAGGTGGACCACCTTAGGCAAGTAACATCCTGTGCCTGTGGTTTGAAAACACAGAAATGTTTGTATTGCTAGATCCAATCATAAGAAACTAAAATCATTAAAAGATATATTACTCTCGAGTGAAGGCAGCAGGACAGAAGTTCAAAATCTATGTTAAAACTGCTGCTACTTCCAGGTAGCCTGCTATGAGGATGTGCCACAAAATGAAGGCTGGGAATAACGGTAATTCTACTGATATAGTGACTTGAATAAAATCGTATTATGATAATATTGTTAATAATGCAATATGGTAATAACAGTTGGGTTGTAATGACTGTTTAATACACTCTCCCCTCAGGACATTATTTTTCGGAAGTAGTTGAACACAGACCACTTTGATGCAAATCAATGGCAGAGATTTTCCCTACCAGGAGTCAGCCAGCAACACTAGAAGGAATATTTCATATTTTCCACAACACGGGACAAACTCCTTAAAAGCCACTCAACCATTCAGTTCGATGATATTTAAATATGAGCATAGACTCAGCACCTCTGCCTCGGCCTTGCTTCTACCCACAGAGCTCCCAGTGACCCTACCCTCAGCTGGAGCACGTTGATCCCACACCCATGTGTAGCTCCCATCAGCTTCTTGAAATCATTGGGTTTTCTACCCACAAACATAAATTCCACATACCTCCAGTCACCAAATGTTGTCCTGGCTCAGAGGATGGCCAATAGCACTAGAAAGGAATTTCCCTAAGTCAAAACCTCCACGAGCTCAGCATAATCCTACTCTGCACGTACAAATCTGTATATTTTCATTGCGAGAAACACCTAAGTGATCTGCATAGAAACCATTTTGAGAGTATGAGGAYGAACCATCCCCGTTCAGTTCTTTTAACTTTGTGGATAGGAATTTCTCTAAACATTTACAGCAAGCATGATGTGAAATTTCCTTTTATGGCTTTACAGATGCTTATGAATAGTTTTAAAAATTACTCACTAATGATGATGATAATAATAATAATAAAAAAAAAGATAACATCTGCCAAGATTCCAAAAGAAAAACAAATCAATTCTCAACAAAGCTGATGCACAACATTCAGGAAGATAACTCACTTCCTACTTTCTTTATCATAAGACTATGTAGGTAAGTAACAATAATCTTAAAATTAAAATGCATCTTTCATCTCAAAAGGAAACCACATTGATTTATCAAGTAAATGGGCTAAATCCACAGCTAGTTGAAACTGATTAGGTCCATTGATTTCAATGAAGGTGCTGATGTGCAGATTTATATGAGCTCAGAACTGCACGTGAGTGTTTGCACACACATGTGTGCAGTTGGAAAGCAACAGATAGCCAGTGCTACCATCACAGAAAGTAAAAYATTATCGTTGTGTCTGGAGAAAAATGTGCAGAGAGTGAACAGAATGTCAGTTCTAAACTTCAGCCAGGGATGTGCACATATTCCCCCAGCAGAATGCTCACAGCACAGCTGTGAAAAAGCTCACAGGTGTGTTATATGCTGTTGTGTTTTGCTCTTCTCTACAAAAATAGGGGCAATATTTTCAGACTGCAAAACAGCAGAGGCACAGATAAAGCCCCTCTATGCAAACATACTCCATGTTCATGAAGAAAATGAGCAACTGAAGCCATGGCATGGTGTTGGAAGAAAGAGGAAAAACTAGTACCTGTACCAAAATAGATACAACCTCTGTTCCCGCAGAAATCTCAACAATTGTCTGTGAAATCAAAATGGAGGCTGCCTTGTGCTGTTCCATCATTGTTTGGAAAGCAAACTCCAAGTCACCAYGCTTAAGAGCTCATACACTTTATAGCCATAAAGGATATCATAATTTTTTAGCCTGGCCTCCTGAGGACAGTTCAGCACAGGATGAGCTCTATAGGAGTTGGCTGTAGGTTCCTGATTTATGAAGATATCCAGGACTATAGGACCAAGACACTTCTGTCATGGCATAGAAGGCAAAGAAGCCAGCTCAAATGACTCTCTGCTAATGGAGGATTTCTCCTCAGCCTATTTCTTGGAACCAAGGTGAGCTTTCAAGCCCCCAAGTAAAAAGTTGTTCAACTTTGTGTACAGAACATACCTCACCATGTAGTTACATCAGTTTGTGTAAAGCTGATGTACATATGATTTTTGCAAGACATACCAACGTGAATGACACAACCCAGCTAYAACAAATTCAAATCAGTAGCAGAAATGTCCAAGACACAAAACTATTATCTGATCTAAGCTTTGATGACAAGTCTATGTAGTAGTCTACACTCAGCCTGTCATGACCTATGACACCAGCAATGAGATCCACTTACCCACTCCCGCCATGTAAGTAGGCAGATGGACTGAGACCTAGAAGATAACRTATAGGGCCTGATTCTCTTTCCTCTTGTAAATAGTGTAAATCTGTAAGAACCTTCCTGTATAAGGTGCAAAAAGCAGGATAAACAAACCTACTGCAAAGTAAAATGTATACACTTCCAGCCTAGCTAGAGTGTTGCTGCAGTGTCTGATGTGATTAACCAAAGGTAATCCGTCACACCACAGTAGAAATGCTTCCCAGGCATGCCTCAGTCTGAGGACAGCATCTTAGCCACSCTGCTTTCTGATCCTTTTCAGAAAGCTTGCCCACACCGCCCCAAAAAAGTACATGTAAAAAGGCATCTCTGAAAGCAATTAAGGGAGTGCATCTAGTCCCTGCTTTGTTCAGAATCCCAGAGCACAGTGCTCTGACCTGCTTTGTGCAAGAGGTCAAATGACTTTTTGAAGAKGTGTTTGAACTTTAAATTTTCTCTATCTCATCCAGTTGATAAACTCAGATCCTGGCCTATTTTGAGTCCAGATCTCTCCACTGATTCTGTCAGCCTTACCCAGCTCCCCAGCAAGCACTTTTGATGGGAGGAAGCTCCAAGCACCTTCAGTGCTGGTACAGGCTCTTCTTTCCATAGTATGGGCAGATTTTAACATACTACATGYTAGTCAAGGAAGGTTATACTGAGCTCAGCTCTGCATATACACATTCTGAGATGGAAACCGAACGGACAGCCCACAACGTGGATGCAAGCAATGTGGTTGAGGGATACTCAAACCTGCCAGCAACCTCAAAAAAAAAGTGAAGTGACACAACYAGAGCAAGCACAGAAGTGACGACAGATGCAACTGTATGGAACTCTGGATTCTGAAGAGCACTGCAGTCCCTGGGCCATCAGCTCCAGTGAACACAGTCTCACAGAAGTGTTTGTGAGAAGGGACCACTGGATATTGCTAGTCCACCCTCTTACTTCAGATGAAACTGTGGCCAACTACAGATCAGGGCAGATGTGTCTTCATCTAGCCAAAATCTGAAAACTTCCAGGGATGGTGATACCACAATTTCTCGTTATCCTGATCAGGGCTATACCATCCACAAGGGAAGTAGATTTTCCTACTGTCAAATCTAAATTCCCAAGCCACAGCTTGGGGCCATTGCCCCTTGTTATACTTTTGCTACTACTGTGAAGAGTTTGGCTCCATCATCACTGTCACATGAATGAATAGACAGTCCTTCTGGGTCTATGGCCATCAGCACAGACCAAGAAACAGCACTGTGTATTCATGCAACACTACACACACAGCTCAATAATGCTGCACTGCACACCATCAGGCTTCTTCTGTGCTTGAGGATCTCCATCCATCCTTTCTGCCATAGGATTTAAAGAAAGTTAAGAGCTGCTGTACTTACGTCATTATCTGGGTCTCTATGCCAGCGTCCACAAGGGATCCATCCACAAAAAGTGGTGTTGATGTGAAACTGTATTTACTCCAGGTTCTTCCCTCATCAAAACTCACCCTAGGATAGAAGCAGACAAGATTTACACACATAAAAACCCTTACTCTAGTGCAACTGCAGCAGTTAACTATTGGCTAAGGTTTGCAAGCTCCAGAAGCTGGATTTATAGACAGACACTGATGTTTGCTGTCTCTCAGCCCACTAATTCATGTTCTTGAAGTACTTTGAAAGATCAAAACCTTAGAGAGTATAAACTATGGCAGTAAGGACATAGATATACTTGTTCCAGCGGTATATATCAGACCGCAAGGGATCAAGGAACATCGCCAAGTCCTACTGCTGATTCTACAAGAGCACCTGGCATGAGGAAGAGCTCAGGGCATGTGCAGCCCTGGTCTGAATGCACAAAAATTGCTGTCACAGCTATGGGACATTTCAAACCATGCCAGTGCCATATAGCCTAGCTACAATCTTTCTATTCCCATTCATATTTGTCTGCCATTTCAGAGGTGGCCTCCATTTTACAAAAAGGTGGAGGCAGAAGGCCAAACTGAGCTTCTGTTACTGGTTAGTGCAGGGGTTCCTTGCCTATCACAATTGTAAATAAAAACTGAATGCTGGTTAAAATTAAAGCATTTTCCTTCCTAGTGGCTGAGAGTGTTTGTGGTGTCAGTGATTCAGTGGTTTCTGATCATCTGTCCTTACTCACAACTACCTTGTGCCTTATTTTCTGCTTTTATCAAAAGGGGCATGTATCCCAACCCAGCTCTCAAGGGCTCGATTGAATTACAGTTAGTACATGTTTTTAGATTAGCAGAGAGGGTTAGCAAAGCCTGCTCTCATCTATACTTCAGCCACCCCTATATCTTTGACAGAACTGTACATGAGTAGGTAGAAGAAAAGTCTACCTGACCATGCCAGCAGACAGACTGCATCAGGGCCCTGAGGGCAGTAACAGGCTTTGCTGGCCCTGATGAACCTCCCATGGGGCCTCCCTCTCCCTGTCCATGGCCCAGGACCCCACTTCAGCTCAGCCTGAGGCTGCCAGTCCCTGCCCCAGTGATGTTATTGCAGTGTCAGTCTCCAGCTCTGACTCTGCCAGGGCCCAGACCCACTGATCTCAATCTGCAGGAATCAACCATCCAGTCCAGCCTTAGCCCAGCCCCATCACCACAGCCCTGCCTGGCCATTGCAGGACTGTGTCTGATGCCAGTCACCCTTACTGCACCTGATCCAGACCTCAATGCACATAGTGACTGCAGGGCCCAGCCCTGGCCCAGCCCTGTCACCACAGAGGTGCCCCACGCTGGGGCTGGCRTTGCCCTGCTCTCTCATGGGGCAAGAGGATGGGCCCTGCCTGCAAGACCCTGCCCTGCCAGCATAGGGAGACCCCACAGCTCCTGGTACCCCAAGGAGCTACTGGTCTGTGCATCGCCCTAATAAACTGTGCCCAAGAGATTGCAGAAAACCTCCAGCAGAGGGTCTACACATCCAGCCCCCACTGTATCAGAAAAGACAGGTAATCCGCAGGCTGTTAGCCTGATAGTCAGCATCCAACTCCCAGAGCTGCTGTTTATGAGCAATTCTGAAAACAACCAAGTTTTTCTCTGCCCCTAGATTTTTTACACAACTGCTTCAGCACGATTTCTGCCAGATTTTCAGCTCCAAATTCTAGCAGCAAATGAAAAACCAACAGAGAAGCACAAAGGTTTATTGACTCTAAAATTATTTGATCCTCTCCCAGCAGGGTTATTTAGGAGTTGTCTGTAATTCTAAGAGGTACCTGGGCTGTGAAAGCTGACATATTATGCTTGATGGACATTACCAAAGGGAGAAATATGGCACAAACTTCTTCTTTGAATGGTGGGAAACATTTCTTGTTTTAAAGTGAGCATAAAAGAAAACTTTGTCTTATTTTCCAGGCTAGGGGAATTTAGGGGGTAGTATCTGTGTGTATGTGCACGTGGAAGGACAGGGTCAGTTTGGAGTTCTGCTTCCAATAAGGGCAATTCAGTTCTACATTTTAAGCTCAAATATTTCAAGAAGAGATAGTCATTTCATCAGGGTATCCTTCCCAGGATTCCCTTAAGCTCTGTCTCTTTAATTCAATGCACATCAAAATACATCCCAAGGGTTTGAAATAATAGTTTGTTCACAAGATCCTCAGCTTCAATTCACCATCACCAGGAATAGAAAAGCTGAAGTTGTGGCTAGCAAGAGCAGAGGATATCCATGACCACAATATATTTATTGTTCAGTGAAAGTTAGCACCCTGTGCTGTGAATGCTCAAGAATAATCAATGGGAAACCGTACTTCATCCTCAAGACATGGTGATTCATCACAGACATTTTGGGAAGGACAATAAAATATTTAAGAAAGGGTGGTTCTGCTTAGGTCCTTCAATAAATTCAGAAAGGACAATTACAAAYTTCTAAAGAAAAGAATTTCCTCCTCTCTGTTCTCCACTTCACTGATAAGAAGAAAAAGGGGAGGACATAGCAATTCTTACAGCGTAGGGCAAAGCAAGCATGCTAACAGTGAGGATTTGCATTTGGATGAGAGGTCTTGTCAGAAATGGAATCCTTTCAACTTCAAATAGGCAGCATCAGGAAACACTATCTGAGATGCTACCTAAGAACAAAGATGCCAGAGTAAGACCTATTATAAAAAAAATGGGTTACATTAAGCCAAGTTCTCTAATAAAGAAATCCAAGCCTCACAGAGACACCATTCCCTAAATACCTACCTCTAGTAGCATCTAGCAGAACCTTCACCTGATAGACAGTATGAATCTGCCAGGAGTGGAAGCTGACTACAGACCACAGACAGAAAGCTGGGGGAAAAATAGTATACAGAAAGCTTATCTGCCTTATATCTRTTTATTTAAATGTATGTATCTTCCCATACACCTGCGCATTAGTATGCTCTCTGCCTGCATCCTTATCTATCTAAATAGCATTTCAATTTCTGGGCAACAGCAGGCTTCATTAACTTAGCTAAAGTTCTCTCAGCTTTTCAATTATCCACCCCTCTTTTCTCCAGGATGAAACTTACTGTACAATGTCTCCACCTGAGAACTAATAGATATACTTGTACCCTTTAATCTATTCTGCTCCTGCCCACAAAATAGGTGTCTACTGAGGCAATGTGAAGCAAATTCCAAAGCCCCTAAGGGCACAATTTTGGAGGAAACCTGTTGGAGTTTATTCATAATGGCCCTAAATCACTCCTCATTTAATACAGCGGGCTGGACAGTCATAGTACTACTGCACATGCCACTTCATGAGAATTGCTGGAAAGAGAAAACATCTGAAAGGAGCCTTTCCAAGGCAGACAAAGGGGAGCTGGACACTTAGCTCCTACAGTCAGTCAGCCTGTTACCAAACTCACCTAACGTCTAAGTACAGGCATTTGTATGTAACTGGTTTTGTAGGTCAAAGGAGCCTCCACAAGGAAAGACTAAATTAAACAAGACAGTGACGCCTGGGTTGAAGGCCATACTCATAACTGGTTAATACATGGCTGACGGCTCTTTCACTCTTCCATAGCTCAGCTGGCAACAGTCTGAAGCATCTACTGCTGGTGGTGACATCCACACTAGGCTAACAGACATATCTCCTCCCTTGGCTTATATTTGGTTTGGCTTAAGGACTTGTATATGGTCTTCTTGCTGTCCTCTTTTCTGAAAGCACTTCACCTACAGCCATGACTACTGAGTTRCCAGGCAGAGGCAAATGTTTTTAGTCACAGGATAAGAAACTCTAACCACAGACAGAAAGATCCTGAGCAGAGGGGAGTTGTATTCCAGAGGAAACATCATTATGGGGCATGGAGACTGTTGACAAGATGATGCTGGCCTAGACTGACTTCTGGATCTGACTCAGTATGCACATTCATACATTGCATTATGGTTGCAACAAGTTTGCTTATGATATCAACAAATCATCTGTTTCCTGAACATTTGAAAGGAAAGATCATCATCCATATTTTACAGGTAATGACCTGCTTGTGAACTCACATGGAGGCAGTAGCAAAAGGGCACCTCTTGGAAAACACTTTGTCTATTGGACCATCCCACCACTTACTCTAACAAGATCCTAGAAAAATTACACAGCCTTAAGAATATGAACAAAATACAACCTGCGGATAAAAATCTCTTCTCATAGTAAAGTTAGAAAAGTCATTTCCACCAGCTCAGGTGGTAAAAATATGTGCTTGAATGCAACAGATTAAAACTTTGATACGTATGTTGGGGAAATTCCAAAATTATCTCTCAAGTCAGGAGTACAAAGTCCAGAAATGTTTCATACTGAAACAGTAAGCATTTATGATCTTAAGGTACATCTCTGGAAGATCAGGTTGTGATGGATACAGACTTAGCCTCAGTAATGAAGTCTCCAGCTTCTGAATGTCTGTAATTTAACTGAAGGAGTACGTACAATAATAACTCGGGTATAAGAGACCTTGACACCTCATCACTGCTGCCAAACACCATTGATTTCCTTTTTCTATTTGACTGAAGGCCACATTTCCTCTTCTGTGTGAAKTTCATGAGATAGACATGTGCTTAGCACCATCAAGATGAGAGATGATTCACCTGTGCAGACAGGAATACAAAACTTTGCTCTGAAGGTTATTTCTATTTAATTCACTTCTGAACAGCATTAGAAGTTGGGTAGGTCAGTCCATTAGCCATGCCTCTTTTTCACTCAAGATCAGAGACTGAAGGTGATGCTAATACATATATTATCTGTAAACAGAAAGGTTAGCTCTGAATTTCAGAATGCCTCTCTCCAACATTTAGCTGGGGTAGGTGTAAGAGAGGTAAAGGCTACAAGGAAAGCGTGGGAGGGATTCATTTGAGCCATATCTTTAGTGCTTAGATAGTTCTAACATACGTTATGAAAATAGTATCTTCAACTGAGAAACTACCTTGCCCTCTTCCACCCTCCAACCCTATTCAGTTAACACTGCTGTTCATGGAAACTGACAGTGAAATCCTACAGGAAACAGTGGCATTAGCAAGTACCTCTACCATTCTTATCAACACCTACAGCCCTGGCCTCTCCCTCCCTTTCTCTGTCTTAGTGGTTTAATACTAAACTGTACAAATGAAAAAGCAAATGTAAGGGGGACACACCCTCACAGAAATACCTGGAGCACAAAGGATTGCATCTTACCAAGTATATATGTATCTGTTAGCAGAAAGAAACACTGCTTGAAGTCTCCTAGCACATTATTAGGGCAAAGAGTAATTCAAAAAGGTGTGTGAGTATGTATACAGCTATATATATAAAATCAATGTATACAATTGTAATATATAAATGATAATTATGCATCAAGCTTTATTATACAATTTTAATATAGTAATATGTACAATAATCATTATATTAATTAACAAAACCAAAAGCTGGTAGAAGACAGATAAAATTATTATATTGGCTCATTTTCTAAAAAAAAAAAAAGAAAAAAAAAGATGCTGAGCAGGAGATGCAAGAGATGTCATCACCACTGCCAACTTACCACATTAGAAAACTTCTCAAAGTAACAAGTCTCCTTACCACAAGTGCCGAATGGGCATTGATGTGTGCTTCATTGCCACAAGTGCCCCTCCCCAGTCCAGAAACCACACACTGTATTCCTCCTCAAAGATCTGCAAATCAAGCAGGTACTACATGAGTGCTCCATCAATGGAAAGGGAAGACTTAGAAGATGACTAGCAAAAGATTCCATGCTTTCCTTCCCTCTGCAAAACATACCTGTCTCCAGGAATTTCCACCATCAGAAGAGATGAATACACCAATATCAGCATAGGAAAGCTCAGAGCCAATGTTGCCTGCAACACAAGCAAGTGTCAGAACTTCTTGTGTGGAAAGACACAGAGCTGTACTTTTTCAGGAAAAAATACTTTGCTGTTCTTAATTCTATTAAACAAGACTAATTTACAAAAGCTGAGCAAACACATGAAAACATTATCAATTTGGAAATCACCAGAGAGAAATGGTATTGCCAGCTTACTTTCCCRGCATATTGCACTGCATGTAACTGCAACTGTGCAAACAACTGAAGTCCAGCTTATTCTAGCCAACGACCTACATGAAAAACTGTATATGAAATTACCTGTCCATTTGGACATCATCAGAATGGTATGCAGAATAGTGGCTACTATCTGCAGCTACAAGACATTCCATTGGACACGCATTTTCGCTCCAAAATTTTTAAATCTTCATGCTCTGGCTGGCAGTCTGGTAGTGTCTTTCACTTAGGTAATATTACTTGTATCTCCACTTCTTGTGGAACAGCTGAATTTAAAGGTGAAACCCTGGCCTCACTGAAGTCTGTGATTTCGATGGGGCTAGAAATTGAACTCAGGATTCTGTCAAAATGCTCAAAATAAAATATAACTGATTTCAGAACTTGTAGCCAAACAAATAAAGTTTCTTCCCAAGTCTATCAATGGTTTGCAATGAAGACCTACTAATGAGGACTGTAATGTAATTAAATACTAGCTCCTGTTAAAGGAAACCTTGTTTGTTTAGGTATAAACTTCACCTGGAGGTAAAAAGAGTGCAGAGAATTAAGCTGCACCAAATGACTTAGCAGCAGAGAGACAGAGTCCAGGCTGAGCAGCATTTTAAACAATGTTGAYTGTTTTCCTTGACCTGAAACTAGCCCAAGCTGAGAGTCCAAACTTACTAGTTTACTCTGTAGGGTTCTTAATTTTAATCTCGTCATTTCTATTCTGATGGAAACTGTTCTGCTGACACTCCTGTAGGGTGAACAATTCTGCATTCATCATGTGTTAGAGAAAGGCTATGCCTCACATCAGAGCAGCACTCAGGAAAGCGCAGATATGACCCTCAACTGCATGTACAGACAGCACAGTACACCACCATTTAGAGACACCACCTCGGGACTTGAAATGAGTAATTTTTTTTCAGAATCCCTTTTCTCAGATGGCAGAGAGAGCCTCAACTCATGGCATTATGCAGAGTAAATCACAAACTTGGATTAAATTGCCACTCCCTGGAACAACAGTTGCAAGAGTAAGGTCTAATAACTGAAAAACTTGTACACACTCCAAATAGACCTTTTTAGCTCATCCCCAGCACTGCACTGAGGTCAGTATCTTGCAACTCTCAYGCCTTCTGAGCGAGATGATTTTTAAAGTAGGTGTAATTTCTGTGGAAGGGAGAACTAATATTTCTTTTTTAAAAATAGCAAAGGGAGAGAATTCCATCTTACACATCTGTAGCATCAACAGGAGCACAATAAAAAAACACTAATGAAAATGTTAATTGAATTTCTGACATTTAATGTTGGAAAATGAGAAATCAAAACCCAGATGCACTCCTCTCAGCATCATGGAATCCAACTAGCCACATTATTGTGACAACAGTTTCCAAAAATAAAACCTCTAGCTCAGAATTGCAGGACAATTCAAAAAAGGCTCTTCCATCAGTGCTCAAGATGAAGAGGGCATCACACTGCCCAACTTGATACACGTAAGAGTGATCAACTGCTTTAGATGAATGTACAAGAAAGTCCTGCAGTGGGGAACCATATAAAATAACAGTCTACAGGCACATTCAGGCCCTATAAATTCATGAGAATGGATCTGCTGTGTCAATCCAAAGGTCTGTCTAACTCCTATCACGTATGGAAGCCCTCAAGAATTAGATGCTGTCTTAAATGCAGAAGCATAATTTATGTACCATTGTACTCTAAATATTAAAACAATAAACAGGTTTCCAACCAGGGATTCACAGATTGTGGCAAAGAAAGGAAATAAAATGGTTAGATTCTATAGGTACCACTTCTGTCTATCTGTTGTTCTCTGTAACCTGGGTCCATGATTTCTTTCATTCTCTCTGTATAGCTTCATTGACCTACACGGACTCAAACCCCACCAAAGGTAACTAACTCCTAAGCAGATCAAGASGATTTGTATCAAGCCTTGGTACTGGCAGCTCCACAACTGGATAMAAAGAAATAGATCATCTCTTTGCAAGAGTCTGACCTCTGCCCTCACATYAAGTGTCTGCGTTTCCCATCATTACTGGAAATGCACCACTGCAAGTCAAAGAGTAAGACATCTCTTAGTGGATGGTTTGAACAGTCCACCCTTGTGAGAATAAGCTGCAACRTTTGCCCTTGGACATGTTCGCCAACATGATGAGACACTCCCACTGTTGAAAATTGGTTAGTAGAAACAGATGTGTATACTCCCACCAGGTTAAGCTTTTTACTGTACAGGGCAGTAAGGCTAAAATAACAATCTGCCTTTTAAAGGTTAATTGTTAGATGGGAAAGCACTCATCTCAAGCACTGGCAGCCTGAAAAGAACCTCATTGACTAACATTTGGATCACTATTTAGAATCTYATTGTCCGGCTGCCTCTATTTGCTTCCTCAAAGGTTAAAGAATAAAAATCACAACATTACGGGCTCAGTTTGCTTCTATGCATCCATCTAGCAAGTGTAACCTGTCAGGAGTGATGACTTCACTTGGCTAAGCATGAGAAGATCTGGAAGTTTAAATCAAAGTATCTCTCTCTGTTTGGTCTTGACCAGTGAACTGGAAATCACACTGTTTGTCTTGCTGAGCTATAAATGTCATGAGGGGAACCTGTCTCTCAGGTTCTAGCTTACTCTAGCAGACATACTGGAAGCACAGGGGAACATGAGAATGGAAATGGCTGGAAGAAACAGCATATATTTATACAGGCAATATGCTAACATGATGCAATTGCAAGCCACTTCTAGACTGACCAAGACAAAGTAGAAAAACTGCCAAGAGAGAATTAGAGCTAAAAKAAGCCTTGGAAAGAATAGTCAAGCTCTTGGAATATATTTTGTAATACACTTACTTTGGGTTTTTATTCACTTAGCTGAGTAAGTCCTACCCTTACTATATAGACAAGTAAGACTAGGCTGATATTAACGTTCCTCTATGGAGAGCGTACTAATGCAAAAGACTCCCTGCGAAAAGGCAGCATACATATTCGAGCTGCCAGTTCTCCATAGCACCAGCCACTCAGAAAGCGCTTTGTTCTGCCAGCAGCTCCCACAGATCTAAGCACTGTGGGAGCTCTGAGTGCAGTTGGGTAGCTCTGTCCATCCTGATTAGGCTGCATGCTATGAGTGAGCAACAGGGAACAAAAGGGGCCTGTGATGGTTGTCGGATTAATTACAATGGGTCAGCCATTGCCTCCACACAGCACTGTAGCAGGCTGTCATTTAAGCATCTTGACCTGCCAAACACCATTTCACAGAACAACTCATGGTAACAACRACCCACATAGCGCTGATGAACTACTGTCAGCCTTGGAGCAACACAGTATAGAAAGTAGGTGTCACGCACAAGACAAGAACCCATGAAGTCTTGAACAGAAGGGCTTTGTGACAGCTCTGTGCTTGATCCTCAAAAGTATTGATACCTTCTGAAAATGTACCCATGGTTATAAGCCCTCTTCTTGTTCATGGTAACTTCAGGAAGTAGGTAGACTTACAKGAGCGGTTAAAATGATGTCAAGTGAGACGAGTTAGTAATCCTAGTTAGTAATAACCCCATGTAGCTGTAAACTTAGACCTCYATAAAGGTTATTGTAGTACGACAAATAGCAGACAGATATCACCTTATTTGAAACAACGGGCCACATTCCTTCTCACAGATCATGGCAAACGAGAGATAATACGAATTACATGACAAAAACCATCTCATTTACATTTTCAGACTTCCAGTGAGACATGGGTGAATGGTGAGGAGCATTACTTATGTTCTTACCTGTTGCCACCAGCAGCCCAGGAGCTGTCTGCTTGCTGGAAATGCTTCCTGAAGTATATGGATTCTCTGAGAGTTGCAAATGTAAGTGCAAGGAACAAAACGGCTGTTGACAGGAAACAAACAAAAGGCAGAAGCTTTAATATTGAACAAGCYGAACATCAGGAACCCTTGGTGACTGCTGACAGATGCTCAGATCCTTCTGAAATGACCCCTCCGCTCTTAGTATTATTATGAATTGCAGCAGATACTCATTTTCGGAATAAGCAGCAGAAAAGTAACAGAGAAAGAGAAGCAGGAATGCTGCGTTGCAAGGGAGCATGTCTGCATTTGCTTTTACCAACAATCTGATTTGGAGCCACTTTCTCCTAGAAATCTTCGTATTTCATAAAAAGGTCACGTTAACATTGTCCGMATTTTCTCTTTACTAGTACAAGAACCTCTAAAAGCGTCAGTTATGCTTTGGAAAGTTTTACCACTTACCAGCTGGCAAACTACAGGATCCCCTCTTAGATTGGTGTCTGGTGCCTGCAGCAAACGCCAATCTCTGCCTTTGTTGTAGGTAATAAAAGTCTTGATTTGGTCATCTACCTTTCTGTTAGCCAGGAATATGCCTTTGATCCCTGCTACCTAGGAAAAATGGAGAGAGATTAAAAAACACATCGGAAAAACAGGCCAGAAGAAAGCCCATTCTGAGGACTCTCAGGAGTGGAAGCTCTCTGAAAAAGCAATAAAGTCATCTCAATCACATCCAGTCACCAATTACATCCAGATGTTGCCTGCACAGCTGGCAGGGCCTCTGYGTGCACAGCGGCTCTGTGGGCCTGGGGATGTGCTCTTTCCCACTCCTTTCCCATGTTTCCATAATACAGGAGACAGCAGGTCTCCTATATATTCTCTCCAGAAGCAGTGTGGATACAGTTGGGTCAAATAGCAAAGGAAAGGGAGGAAAGATCCTGAGGTCACAGAGGAGATGAGGTAGGCTAATGGGGTACATCCACAGAGTGGGCCTCTGAGTTCCTGTCAGAAAATGTGGACCCACCTGCATCTCCAGCCAGCCAGCAAGAGAGAGATGCAGAACTTTAGAAAAAATGAAACAAAAAAGTTTTTAGGGTCGGTCTTTCATTTACACAAAAAAATTGAAATGTTTCATTCTGAATATGCTTAAACATTGATTTTTTTTTCTGTGAATCTGATTTCCTCACTTTCCTTCCAATTCCCAAATTCTGTCAAAAATCAACCCAGTTGTTCCAAATGTTTTGATTTTTTGTCAGCAGAACCCATTCCAACAGAATATGGTCCTGTCAAAATGTCCCCAAGCATATCAAGCACTGAGTCTAGTCTCTGTTGCGTAGCTGTGAAAGTGAGACAGAAAGAAACAACTTCCTGCAAACCTGGAACTTTCTGGAAATAGCAGAATTATGAAGCAAATCCTTCTGCTCTAAAACCCCTTGTACAACACTACCTGTTGAATGACCCTGTGAAAATCTCTACTGGCATTTAACCGTGAAGAGTCTATGATACAAAGCTGAGGAGTACAGATTGCCCAGCAATGGGAGATGATGTATGTTTATTTTAGCTGGTTCATCACAGTATAGAAATATTTTATTTTCAGAGGCAGAAAAATATATTTAAGTGGGAAAAAATAAAATATAAAGCCTGTCACTCATTTTGATTCATGTGTTATTTGTGAGTTTTTTCTCCTTGCTTTTAATTACCAGGATGACCTGCTGGCCCTTTCATCTTGGTACACCAAAACCACCTGCTTCCCAGACGCTWAGAGACATACAAATTTATGGAGCAAGTTTGTTTTGCAAGGTAATGTACACGTCTGTTTCACCTCTCTTTATGATAGATAGTAGTTGCCTTAAACAAGGACTGACKGTGATCTCCCTGATAAGATCTGCCTAAGTCCCTATTCTATTTTGATTCAGGCAAACCAACTTTGATAACCAGATTAATCACAGAAATACAAATCCAAACAGATAGAAAGTTGTTTCAGCTTGTTACTTCCATGTGAAATCCCCACTGCCAATCTGAACATTTCTATTAGGGAAGAAAACAGCTACAAACTACTCCCAACAAGACAAGTCTRTTTTAGTAGAGTTAGTAGAAACACTGGTTGTTTTTACAAACATGTTGATGATGATGTTAAATGGACATTATTTTGGCTGAAGGAAATAAATGTATAATCCTAGCTTCTATGTGCAACTCTAAACACTTTTCTCCATGTTATAGTAGAGCTTCCCCAAATCAGTCTGCAACCATGACTGTTTATATCACAGATAACCTTTTGCTGCCAAGAGAGCACTGAGTTCTGAACAGTGTTTAAAATCTCAGGAGATCTTCCAGTCAATGAGATACATCATATATCATCATGTATACATTTTGGAAGTTTGCGATCTCTCTTTCATGGGCGTATCTGTCTAACTGTTAGTCTTATGTCACCTTTTAGACCCAAGTAGAACAGATGCAAAATTCTATCACTCTGATCAATTGGAGTTTTGGCACCGAGGTTAAGTGTTGATGAAAGGTGCAGGGAACAAATACCCTGAGGACCACAATAGGTTATAAAACATCATACGGGTCTGAGATGTCATACAGCCTAACCAGTTACTGACTTGGACGCAACAAGTTGTCACACCAATCAGAACTGCACTGCAGAATGCAGTGCATCCATGTGTATCTATCCCCACATGAGCTGGCCCAGAATAAAATCCAATAATTGGATTTAAAATTAGACTTATGAAATTTAAATTGGATTTACAAAATCAAATCCCTAGATACCTCAGGGAGCAGTGCCATTTTGGTGCCTGCACAGCTGTATCTCTGGAGATCATAGCTCTGTCTGAGATGACCCCCAAAAAATGAAGATCCTAGAAGGGTGGTGAGAGATTTACGCTTGTCTGAACCAGTAAGCAATTGCTTTCGTTGTAGGATGACCTTTACTACATACCTCATAAAGGTCAATGATGATATTTCCCTCCAGTCCTCTACTGCTTTTCACATTTTCCAAGGCCAGGGTGAAGTACACACCTCGGGTGTCGGAGATGTACAGGTTGTACGTATCATTCTGGTTCCACTCCTGAACAGCTGCAAACACCTGATTCTCATCTGTGCTGATAATATGCATGTCCTGTTAAAAGAAGACAAAAGGCCTATTACTAAGGATCTCTATATTTCTTTGCCCTTTGGGAAATGTAGTAATTATTGTGACTTATGAAAGAATGGAGATGGAGCATGAATTATAGGTGATCTTAAATAATTTTCTGCTAAAGCAAGCCAATAAATTACCATCGTTGTGACTTTTCTGCCTTTTTTGTTTTAATTGCCACCAGCTGGGTGAAGGCTTTTTGCCTTCCTCATTTTTGGTAGCTTGAAGGAATTTCATCCAGCTGYATTTTTTATTTATAAATTCAAAAGTCAATTTTATCACTCCTTTTAGATTCACAACCCTGAAGCCTGCAGTCCTCTCACAGTCGTTAAGCCCAGYACAACAGCAGGCTAGGAACAGTGAAAGCTTCCATTCATATGCTGAACTAACCTGCACTAATGGTGCAGGTAAAGAACCACTTCCAGAAACTGGAAATGAGTTCATGTTTTTCTGAAGCTGAGATATAGGGATCAGTTTGAGCTAATGCTGGTAATCGTTTTTAGTAACAGATACACTCTTCTGTTGAGAGTTGGTCCGAGATCTATTATCCCATTGTGTAGGCTATAAAATAATCCACCTACCAAATTTTGCTGGATTGCTACTGGTGAGGATGACACTTCACGAGATGTGAAGTTCCAGCAAGGGTTTCCCCATTTAGTTTTAATATCAAAGAAYTTTATCAGTACATATCCTCCTTTAAAGCAGGTTCATTACTTGAAGATGATTTCTAGGGTGRTGATGAGTATCTAAGCACTTCATCCTTGCCACCCTTGTTGAACAGATTAATACTGGTTCAGCTTGAAGCAATGGCACTATGGTTAAACAGAATTTAATTGCATCTATTTATCTATTTGTATCTACTTAAAATTCCCCCAAGATGTCAAGGAGTCCTAATTAATTTCTTATGCTGTTCTGGATCAAGAAACCTTAATTCCTCATTTAGAGATGTTCTGCCATTCTATCTGCAAATGTGTATTTGGAAATCTGAAATCTTCCAAAGGATAAAAAGACCTGCTTTGGGGGAGAGTATCTGGGGGAAGRTCAGCTCAACATTACCACTCTGCCCAGTAGGCTACTGAAACTTCTGTGTGAACTACCAAGAGGAGAAGTTGGGGTAGACAAGATGGTGCTATTTCCAGAAGATGTAATATCATCTATCAGCAAGGGATGAAAAGAAAAAACTTTGAGGGCCTAATCCTGTCCAGTGAGTGCAGCCAGTGGGAGATCTGCCATTCCCCTCAATAAAAGGAAACTCTAAACCAGGATGTTTGGTTCATGTCAAACAGCTCTAATTCCTTGAAGATTAAGCACATATCCAACCCCCTCCAGCAGTGTGAAAACATAGCAAATCACCCAAAGGCTTCAATCTGTTTTGACCAGTTGCAGTGGAAATATTGTATTACTCTACTGCCAGCTCCATATATGTACAATTCGAGAAGAGTTYATTAATCTATAGATGACAGGACAGCTATACAGCAAAAATATTCTGGTGACTAAGGGCAGCATAAACAAATCTTCTTTACCTGGCTTAAAGACTTTGCTGCGACACCTTGCTTAAAAGCAGTTTTGATTTTTAAATGACAAAAGTAGCCCTGATTTTATGGAACACACCAATTCTAAACCAGTGCCACCAACAAATCGGTCTGACAGCATCAGTAAAGAAGGCAGGACAATCATAGGGCAGTCATTTTCTCCACCTGCTTGACTTTTTTTCTTTCTTTTTTTTTTTTTTTAACAAAGGGGCAGCTTTTAATGCCAAGCCATAAAGTGGAAGCATAGATAGTGTTTTTTTCTCCTTAAAAATAGCATCAACATTCCAAAAAGTCAAATGTGTAGTGATATACTGTGAATCCACCACCACCACCTTCAGGGAAGGACAATCAAAAGAAACTCTATCCATGCTCTGTGCTATGCAGGTGAGCTGTGATCAACCCAAACGTGGAGTAGAAGCTGAGGTGCAATGCAGGGAGTCCAAGATGGAAATCTTCCACAACTATTATGTCTTCAGCTACAAGTTAAAGCAATCATCCCCTGTCTGCTAGACTGTCACTATCACACTGGCAATCAGAAGGCTAGATACAACCCACAAGGCAAGCCTACCCAGCTACTACCGCCCCCAGATTTTCACCTGTAGAAAGAAGTAAAGGTGAAGGCCATTTTTGTCAATAATTGGATTTCTCTAATGTCCCTTAATAGCCATCTTGTGGCTCCAAAGAGTAATAGTGGTCTCATCTGCCCTGTARGGCTACCCTGAAACTTGCATCCAGCCAAGGCACTGGAAAGGTTGGTCCCTTCTGTTCTGTCTGGTTCCAAGCAATGACTTGTCCCTGGGAATATAATTCCAGGGACATATTCTCCTTACTGAAGCTTCCCTTGTTTGATATGGTAGAAAGCCAAAGCCTAAGAGGGGAAAGCCAGGCATAATGGTACTAGAAGTGCCAGTTTCCCTCACTCCTAGCTTTGCCAGGTAATRACATCTCAGGCACTGCTGTCTCAGTCATCTCCTAAACAGTATCACACAGTGGATCTGTGCGTCCAAGCATCCTAAGAGCTATGCTATTTTATGCCCAACTTTTAGGGAGCCAATTATACCTCCATGAATTGTTGCCAAAGTTCAGCTATGGAATGGGGTCAGTGGCAAATCTATACATAGACATATTAGCTTCTGCATTCTGTGCTTCATTCACTGGTTGGAGACTGCAGTAGTGCTCAGCATCCCRACCATTCTCCTGGGTCCCCAGTGCTATGGCCAGGCTTACCAGAAAAATCATTTATAGAGAACAGATCAGGTCTGGGAAAAACATGTTCATAGGTGACCAGTTGAAGATAAGTTAGCCTAAGCTCTGTTCGCTGAAACATCCATTCATTCCCATTCATTCTTTTGAGGATTGCAGGGAAATAAAATAAGCAAACTGCTCCTTCTGAAAGCCTCACTGATCAAAGGAAGGAGATGTAAATCAAAGGAAGGAGATGTAAAGATCTCAGCCCCATATTTAAGAAGCAGCATTCAAGTAGCACAAAGAATGGAGCTCCTCAAAGAGGAACGTCACTCAGGCACTTCACCATTGGACAGGTGATGCTGTTCAACATGTTGCATGCCTGCGTTCATAAGCAGTGCACTCACCTTAGGAAGAGAGTATTTGG
The DNA here is from genome assembly GCF_003343005.1 of Rhea americana. Lineage (NCBI taxonomy): Eukaryota > Metazoa > Chordata > Aves > Rheiformes > Rheidae > Rhea > Rhea americana. The sequence goes on along the minus strand of NW_028185084.1, from coordinate 1,847,760 downwards.
GCAATTTAATCTGGGCAAAAGGCTCTCGTCTGTACGACACGTAGTAATTTGCTCTTCCACCAGCTGTCACCTGTGAAACACCAAAGACAGTGAGTGATCATCATTCTGAGATATCTATGCTGACATCTCTAAGAGGGTTTTACAGCAGTCCTTTCAGATGTCTTTTCTGTGATCCAAACAGCTGTCTCTGAAAGCATCTGTATGACTCCATCAGAGAAATTCCAGACTTGGAATGGATGGAGCTTTATTTATATAAACCATGCTATTGTACTTTCCATCTCATCTCTCATGCTTCAATTCCAGCATGACTTTAAAATTARATATGTCAGGAAAAAGGGAGAAGCAGGTGTAAAGTTTAAGGTCTTAACTGGGAGAAWAAATGGTCTGGGTGAATTCAATGCATGGTTGCAGTACAGACTACCCTGAGCAAATCATTTAAATTCTTTGTGCTTCTTTCTGTTCCTCTGAAAGAAGGCGATAATACCTTTTCYCTCTGCTGCTTCTCAGCCTTGTCTGTTTGCACTGTAAGATCCCTGGGCCAGGACTGTCTTTCAGCAAGTTTTTACAGTCATTAACAGAAGAAATCCACACTAGCACCATTTAATGCAAACAAAGTGCAATGAGTGCAACCTCTGAAAGTTGGAGATAAGCTATACATCCCTAAAAAACTCTTCACCCTGAAATCACATTGTYTCTGAATGAGGGTGCAGGGGGCATTGATAGGCATCCAGCTGCTGTGGTTTTATGGACTGCCTGAACATTAGCTATCAAGGCTAAGGTTAAATGCCACACATCATTGAAAAGCTGAGATTTTCAGCTTTYCAGTGATTTGTGATACTCATTTCTAGCACTGATAATTTATAAGATAGGGGATYGTAAACTTGCCACTACTCCCTTATTCCTCCAGTGGGTGTTCTTTTTGGCACCCTTTTAGGCTTGGCTACAAGGCTTACATGGATGAATTTCCTGCTTTCTGCTGTTTTAGCAAGCTTGCAGGTTTTGAGATAAAACAAAACACAAAGGACTTCTCTATTATATGAAATGTCATTTGTTGGCTTCTTACATTTCCAATAAAGTGAACAGAAAGATCCTAGATTGTCGCTTGGATRTATTTCCCTTTGACAGTTGTATTTCAGAGTGAACTTAGATGGAATATKGTTATGGCATCAATTACGTACACAGTAATGATATCATCTCTAGATAGTGGCATTCTTCTCTAGAGAAGCTGTCACTTGAAGGACATAATATTACTGGTCATGAAATCTGATATCTAATCAACTCATGATAAGGCTTTTCCATTGACAGCTTGAAGAACTGGAAAGAAAGAGAGAAAAGTTCGGAAATAGGAGAGGCTTCTGCATTAAGACCTTCCCTTCTTSTTGTTTKYYATTTTTATTTGCAGTGTGATCATAGCTGCATCTAGAACTCTCAAAAAAGATTTAAAAATATAACAAAAAACATTATACCAAATAGTGCATAGAATAATAGTGCATAAAAAGGGAGTAAAAATGGCCCATCCCATACTGAGATGAAACTCTATGCAGACAGTGCAGAGCTAATGTCAAAGGGAAAAACAAGCATGGAAATCAAAAGCAATTTGCCTAGGACCTCACAACAGGCCAGTGGCAATAGTAGGGAGACAACAGGGGTCACCTGAACCTCAGAACACTGAGCACACTGTGGACTGCCACAGCAGCATTTTGGGGTCCTGCWTTCCAGCTGTGATGATAGTGCAAATGCTGTGAGTGTTATTTCACGAGGATATCTTTGCCGTCTAGCATTACCACATCAAAATCAGGTTTTCACAGGACAGAACAGACTAAGCAGTTGATCCACACACAGTCTAATTCAAAGGCAAAAATTCTTGTTTGCAATAATTGTATGATTGCATTCTATCAGCTGTACAAACATTACCCAAAGGAACTCACACTTCCAGGTCATACCATCTGAACAGTGCATGGAATATTCAAATATCCCCTCTTTTCTTGGTGGTATTTCTRTCCTTTAGTGGAAGAGCCAAATTCTCAAATGATATATATCAGCATAACTCTGCCATACAAAATCATTTTATGCCAGCTCATGATCTCAACATCAGTTCTTTATTTGTACAGACAGGAATAAATACTTCCAGTGACTACTTTGTATGGACCCTGGGTTCAACATCTACCTCTTCTGACAGGCTCAGATATGGTCATTGACCGTCCTTTCAGAAGCAGATATGAATAGCTAAATCCTCCACAGGGATGCTGTAATGATTAATTAACAYTGGGAAGAGTCAACAGTCTTCAAGTTAATCACATGAAAATGATGTGGAAGAAATTTCAAGAGGTGATCAAATCCCCACTCTGCACCAAGAGAGGATTTACTCCAAGTCTGTTACTGCCAAAAGATGTTACGTAGTTATAAGGTTCTCCAAACTATTGGGGGTTTTGTTTGTTTGCTTATTTTTTTAACCAGGCAGAAAAGTAGGGTTTGAACACTGTTTAAGGTCACTATGCATTAGCTAAACTCTCCTTCAGTCCTCTACCTGGCACTAAGTTGCCTTGACAAAGGTTTAGATACAGGAACCTCTATGGTCTGTTATCTTTCTGAGCTAGTTATATGAAGCCACCCACAAATTCTGTTGCCAGGGGCTGTGTGAAGCTTATTTCAGCCAGAACCTCATCTCTGCATGATTTAGATCCATGTTTATAACAGTTCCAAAAAATAATCAAGCCTTCAGTACAGCTTTGGCAAGTACTGTGGTAGAAAATGAATTTCAGAAGGTCCAGCTTAATTTATTTTGATRAACTTCTCCTTTTCTTATGAGCAAACTCTCCAACATTGTAAATCCCAGAGATTATGATAGCATTTTCCCCTCTAATGCCTCCTTTTAGTTCACATTTGATGAATGTCACCCAATTATTTGCTGTGAGCTCATCTGTCATGCTCAGTACAGAATTAGCTRGGTTTGTCTTTTTCGTCCTCCTTTGCTAATGACTGGCTCGTTAATCTGTTTTTCTGGATTTCTATTTTATGTGTTTAATTGGGCTGCTGGCCAGTGGAAATGATTCCTTTGGATAAATGTGTTTGTCGTTATACACATCTGTCTTTCCTAACTTGTGTTCTTTCTTCCCCACTCCATATGATCTACCAGTTTTCTTTAATGCCTTCACATTTTGTTACAAGAGGAAAGTTTAGTCTCAGTTACATCAATTGACACTTGAAAAGAGAAACTTCTGAAGCTTCTCTCTTTGCCTCAAATTTTCAGTACGCTGGCCCATCACTCATCATGACCTGCAAAGGGACAGAGTACATCAAATATAGACGATAACAAAGATGTTCACAAGGGTGCAAAGAATTATAGAAAATCTGCCATGGAATCAATTCATTTCCATAATCTCTATGATGTGCCTAGAAAAAAACTAAGCTATTTCTCATGTTAATGATTGAACATGATTCTTTAAGGATTTTTTTTCTTTCTTTTTTCTTTTGGCTTAGATTTTTTCACCAAAAATCAGACTGGTCACCTGAAAGAGTTTGGAAAGCAAGCAGGAGTTGTTACACATTTCAAAATGTGCATGTAAAGCTCCATGATATCCCAAAACATCCAAAATTACCTCAGAAATTGCCGATCATAACATGCCAGGGTTTATTCTCATCCCCTTGACTAGCTAATGCTGAGAGACCTGTAGTTCCCAGTCATAAGGCAGGTATTTCTGTAAAGTCATAATGGAACTACTAAATCTCTCAAATAATCTTGGGCTGAGCAAGATCCCTCCTGCTTCCTGCTGCTCAAAGGACTCACAGAAAGGCTAAAAGAACAGGCACTGCTGCTGACATGGAAACACCATTAATTAGAGTCACAGCCTTGGTGGAAAAACAGTGGCAGGATGTGGCTAGTGGTCACTTCCCAATGGCTGAGATCAGAGGGCTCTTTTCTATACCATTTATCAGCCTGGGCTATTGTTCACAACAGCAACAATCACTTGCCCTGCATAGTTATTCAAACAGGTCATCTACTTTTTACATTCCTGGTATGTTCAAAGCAAAAGAGAATTGAAAATAGGTCAATGGCTCAATTTACAGTGATCAGATTTGTTTAGATGTTTGTAATTTCCACAGTTTACTTCCTTTCAACGTATCCCACTTCAAGTATAGTAAATAGGTACTTGGTCCATTACAGAACAAAATTTTAAACTTCCTTCTYGACAATCAGTTGTTAGACATTATTTACAACAAACCTCTCCCTCATATTTTGCTGAGGTGACTTCCTTTACCTGTAGAGTTACCCCCTTCCTAGTAACATCAAATGGGTTGCTAAAATTCAAAAGCTAAGAAACATTAGTATTAGTATTGTAATGGCATCCTGAATCTGTGTTTTCCAACCCAACGGAATATTTGGGCATCCCTGGTCAGCAATTATAGCTACCCTTAATCACAGTTACCCTTCATCCTTTTCATGAGCATAAATTTCCCTAARTCAAACCGTGGATTAAAGCACAGTGGAATGATGCCACGTTAAGTAGGCAGGCTGCTATTCTCACACCTCTAGTAAGGAACTTCTGTGTTCTTCAGAGCCAGCCTCTCTAGGCCTTGCACAGGTCTGCCGGGGTGATAACTGAAAAGTTATGCCCCTCACGCTCCCTCAATCCTAAGCCCAACGCCAGTCAGAAGAAAGTCTGGAGATACGATCAGCTGGGTAAAGGAGGACTACATCAGCACCAGTCTCGTGCAATGTTTTTCTTTCTTGATTGCTCATCATGGCCAGGACAAACCATACTAGGTACTGAGATACTGAGAGGTATGTGGAAGTACCTCAGTACCTAGGTTCTCCACTGTCCCAGCATGAATCACTTCATGATAAGTGCAGTGCAGCCATAATTATCTCCCTGTGGTTTTCATTAATGTCATACGTTCTGCACATAAAATGCAACATACAATTACCAGAGTGTGAGGAGATGTGCCTCTTTCTATGCTGCAGAAATGCATGCAGATTAAAAYTTCTGGGTGCAAAGCACCCTCAAGATGCCTGATAAATTAAGCAGGCTTTGAAAGTATGCCACACTTCAGAGGGACGGACCTATCAGCAAAAGTTTGCTGAGATAAAGCATCATTAAACAGCATCTATTATACTGCCCCGGTTTTCAATTMACTTTTCCCTCCCCTCAGAGCTAGGACAGCACAACTAAAGGACTGAGGTGATCCTGAGAAAAAATATCAAGTTTGCTTTAACAGCAACTCCTGCAGCAAATGTGGACAGTTACACCAAAGCATGAGCTACGTTATAGCTGCAAATGCACGCAACTCACACAGAAATCAACTTAAGAGAGGCAYATAATTGTACGCATTAATTTCCTTTTGAAGGATTTCAGAGGAAACGTRTGAGTTTGCTAAGGTGATCCTTTACATCTTCAGCTGCTCATACATCAGACAACATGAGGRGAAGGATAGAGAAATAAAAGAAAGTGAGCACAAAAAGCCCTAGAAACAAAATGTAAATAAATAAATAAGTAATGAAAAGGAAAATGTTAATCAATTTTTATCAACAGATGTTTAGCTTCTAGTTCCAAGTCTGATAACATTTGGCACAGCAAAGATGAAACAGTGCTAGAAACAGATGAAAAGCACCCAGCAGTGAATAGGAAAGTAGCTAACTACTTACTGCCTGTCTTACTTTAAGAAAAGCTTTTAACTAGTGCCTGGGATGCATTTTCTTTCATCTGTATGGATTAATTTCCCCCACTGGAGTGTCATCTAGCATTTTAAATAGGGGTAAGAGAAGATCAGCTGYAGCAAGCATTATTCACCAGTAAAACAGGTGTAATCATGTTCATCATTTAAACATCTTCATCCTATTAGTTTCATAATAAGCTTTTAATGATTTCTTCAATAAAAGACTCAAGGACCAGACCCTACAAGTTGGAGAGCACTCCATTGTCCCGCCAAGCCGTTTTCTCTACCATCGATCGCAAAGATAAAAATCAATTGTAGCTAAGCAGGGTGAAGTTAAAAATAAATTGCAGGGATTGATTTCTGTTAGGACCTTTGGCTCCCAGTTAAAAAATGGAGGAAAGAAATATATATTTCAGCACGATGTATTTCACTTCTGTGAAAATAAAGAGAAGGCTCTAGACTGGGAAATCAACGTTTAATCTCTCCCCGCCCCCATCTTGTTTCACTGCTGAGAGATTTCACATTAAAAACCATACCTTTCTCTCTTCTTTATTCCTGGGAAAACATACTGCTTATTTAAGTTACTAAATTGACAGACTGAGAGCTGAGGTCAGGTATCTATATGAATTGGTATAATCTCTGCCGTGCCTATGGCCACGGGTTGAAGTCTACTCACCTGATAGCTGACTTTGATTCAGCAAAGTAAACTCACTTAGCATAGCCTTAAATACATATTAAATCTGAAACATACACTCAGATCCTCCTAAATATAAAAGCTTATAAATTTTCCTGAATGCTGGTTAAAATAAGAGTAGTAAAAAACTATTTTTCTGAGCTAAGTTTTGACATGTTTAGGTTGTAGAATGATTAGGAACTTCTTTTTCTYTATAATATCTTAAGGAGAAATGCCCTCCCACCCCAATCCCACCCTCCCAATTCTAAAGCTGTCTAAAAACAAAAAATAYTTTTCTTTTTTTAACAGTCTGACAAAGAATCATTTCTCATGAAAATGTCTACTTTGATAAAAATGGAATTTGATTCAGATCAAAAAAAAAAGACACACACACACACACACACCACTTTCTACAAAAGCCTTTTTCCATCAAACCACTTCAGCTGAGAGATTTGGACACATTCTGATGATAAAATACCAGGCATCCAAAAAAGGCGGTATTATACATAGGTGCTATAAGACACTATCAACGGTCGTGGGTGAATGCTGACATGTGCATATGTTCTAAGGAGATGTTCTGATAGAGAAGACTGAATTGGTTCAACAGCTTTTGGCAGAAATTTTTCCTTCTCTGAGCCAGAGGAATTATTCAGATCTGTATTGTGAGAGTCACACTTTGCTGTACCACACAATATCATCTAGGGAAATTTTGGGTTAGCTTGTTCTCACTCATACTGCTGAGAAGCCTGAGACACAGCCTTTCTATACAACCCCTTCCAAGTAAGCAAAACTCTCCTATGCGTAAAACTACTTCAGAAGGTGAAAAAGAGCCAGATGCATGACTGATCAGAGATGACCATTGGCTTAAAGTATTTTAACATGAATATTCTCGCTTTCCACATGGACTTCCTGTGATCTGTAAGACCCTCACCTGTTGCCACACTCCTGCATGTGTAAGCTATTCCTGTCATAGACTCCATCTCATTCAGGAGAATATTAACCACAGCCAGATTCCCTCTTCCCTGTCCCCCTCACACTCGTGCCTCATTACATCATCATCAGGAAAAAGGGTAACCACCAGAGCACTTAGCTTTCTGGGCATGGGACCGTTGCATGTCTCAGAACAACCTGATCTGTRGGAATCTGGAGTCAAGAGATGGCTGCGCAATTCCCAAGATTTCCAGGAGACTGAGTAACAAATGAAATGCCACAGAAAGTTGCCAAGATATTAAGGGAAATGRCAGGAGAGGCCAGGTAAGAGACAATGACGGAGATTAATATAACAATACTTGGGCACTTGAGGAGCATGCACACAAGACCCTCACATGAATTTCAACCTGCAGTTAAGCACCTGGATAAATCATACTATGGGAGTGGAAAAAGGCGCCTATGCCCCTGTTCTCTAAAAGCCTTGGAAAGTGATGATGTACTGCCTCTCAGCATGTCCCTCTTTGGTTAATGGAGCAAGGAACTTCTCATTTAAAGCGGAAATGGAGCAGAGTCTGAAGCAAATAGCTAGCCTTTTTCAAATTGAGCAGGTGTTGCTCCTTGTTCTCATGAGGCAAAACCCCCAACCTTTAGCCCCAAAGACAAATCAGGATGTTCATCTCCCAAGGCACTTCTTTGGCCTTCTAGAGAAAATAAGCATCACCCCCAAATTCAAACCAGGTATCAGCTTCTTCTAAAACCCAGAGGACTTTGCCATACCCAGTCCCTTTGTTACAGCTCTGCAAAGTGCTGAAAGTCTGAGCAACATTTCAGACTGGCTCCAGTTGCAATCTGYTGGGATAGCAGAGTCTGTACCATTCTCAGGGAAAAACAAGACATAAAATATAATCAAGATACATATCACTCATTCGTCCACAGATGTCTGCACTGACTTACAGCCAGTTCAAACTAAAAAGGCTAAAGTTGCCTTGAGGGTCTCCAAGCACCAACAGAGACAGAAACTTCAGGGAGGAATGGAAGTAGTGTTAACCTAATGCTGAGCTAGACTGGTAGGACTACTGGGAGGAAAKATGCACACTGAAGGCTCTACAGCGCATCAAGGAAAATACAACAAGATTTGTTGTGAGAGGAAACATATTTTATGAGAGTTACATTTATAGTTGCAGAAAAAAAAGAAGGGACAATTTCAGGTAGCTAATCCTTCCTCAAGTCCCTTAGGTTCTTATGAGTGTACCCAAAAGCATCTCTGCTTCTTTTCCAACTCTGTCAAATCTTATAAAAGATATTACCTCTCCCTGTAAACTTTGTCTCACTGGCACCCTTAGGACACCAGTGCTATAACAGCAGTATTACCAGCAATCGCTATGTCATACATCCTGAAGAATTTGATCATTATTGCTATCCCACTCCTGATACCAAGGGATCCCTGGGAAAATACAGTCCTTACATAGGCCTGTACTAGTGAGTTGAAAACATTCTCAGTTCCTGCTAGTGGCCAGGTTCAATGAACATAGGACTCTAGGCATCCAGCAGAACCACAGAGCTACTTCACCTGAGATAACTTGCAAACTATGATTAGAAATACTTTACCTTTACAATAATTAGCTCCCTCTGCCCATTGTAGATCTGTCCACAAGAACATTGCTTTGTGCAGAAACTGCGATCTTAGATCAAAGATGATTTCCAGTGAACACAGTGCCATTTTCATACCCCTGTTAGGAGTTTTCAGGCAACCACAAATAAACAATACTATTCTGAGACTTTTGGGGCCCCMATCTGGCCTTACTCCTTGCGATACATGATGATATTTGCTGATGATTTCTTCCATTTTCAGTGGAACTTTCTCATTTGCTTCCAAAGAAAGCTACACAAACATTCCTGYTCTCCTGTTTAGTAACTACTAAACCACGCTGCATTAATTTTGTTTGTTTACTTACAGAAAAAAAAAGTTTTTTTCCCCAAACAATGCTTTCTTACTCAAAAACAGAATTCCCTGAAAAATCATCACCATTTTCATTAAAGCATGTTGCATTTTAAACCCTTTTCAGCAACCTGAACAATTATTAGAATACTGATGGTGAAAAAAGTCATGGCTTGCCTGAAAAATATTTTCYCTCAAACAATCACCATGATTTATTTTAATGGTAGAAATTCTCCAAAATCTCAGTGGATTTGGTACACATACAAAGCAAATGACTATCCCTGACTCATGGGTCTTATAATGTAAGCTCTGCATCTAAGAAAAATAAAGTAGTTCAGGTAATTGTCAGGAAATTAAACCTTACAGACAGTCGCAGGCTATCTCTGTGCCTGAGTTTAACAAGTCACAYTATTTCAGCAGCAAGCAGTCAAAGACACCTATAGATAAAGGTATATTACAGTTAACTAGATAGCACTGGCTCCACTGTTACATGGCTCTATCACTGAACACAAAGGACACYGAACTTAATAGCTGCAGCTAATATTTCCTAAGCCTTCAGGAAATTAGCTCCTTTTTGGTACAGTAAATAGATTCACACTTAATATAATGTTTGTAGGTTTCCCCACAAATAAATGACCTGCTTTGCAAGCTGAATGAATTTTAAGCATTAACCATGAAAGRAGGAGCTGATTCTGGTTCCTGGCTACCTCACAGCAATCTTATTAATTTGAATTAAATTGTATGCATGTAACAGAGGGTAGGATTTTTTCTTAATGTATTAATTTATGCAGAATTACCAGTCTTAAATAGGGCTGTGCTAGGCATCCTCAAATGAGTATTGATCAATCAAAAGGAAAGTCAATCAATAAGTTCTGGGTGATATCTACCGTTTTTTTCACAGGAATTCTTCTTATGCTCCCTCACTAACTATTTCTTCCTTCCTTCTTCATTACTTTTTACATTTTTCATCACGTGCTATGTTATTTGTCRTCTTTGCCTGGTAGCCAGTCCCCGTCTTTTCAGCCTTCGTAGGACGGTTTCTTCCCAGCACAGGATCATTCTCATTTCCTTTCTTTGTACTGTAATACYGCAACATCCTTTCAGAAGTGCTGCACAACAGCACTCCACATGATAAGGAATCATTGATTTACAATAGCACTATAACATTTTCCATATTCGTCTTTCCCCTATATGTTATACACCATAGTAGCACATCTGCTTTGCATGCACAGAGTTATACAGGTTAATGCTTCCCAAGAATCTGACACTACAGGTCTGTTTATCAACTTGATTAGAATAGGTATTTATTTACTAGTAAATAACTGCATACAGATAAACTAAAACATTGAGATCTGTGGCTGGGATTAATTTCRCCTAATTCTAACTGTCAAAAAAGTTAGGAGTCTTTTGTAAGCTATACTTAGGTTCCTTTTAACGTTAACGAGAAAGGCACATTCAGAGAGACATCCATATCATCTTACAACAGGTGTTTAGTGTAAGATGAATTGCCCCTGAAAGTTTTGATCTCTCCACTCACTTTAGGGGAACACAGACTACTGGTTTAGACTAAAAGCCTAATGTTTTCATGACAAGAGTTAAATGAAATGTGCTCCTCTCTCTGCTCCTCTACATTGCTTCTGATTTGTTTCAGTATATACAGATCTGAACTCATGCACTCATCCCTTTATGCAGCTATTAAACCTCACTGTGTTCTTAAYATTTAATTTGTTATTTATTTATTCATCTCTGCCCAACATTTGAAATTCAAAAGAGCTGACTCCCATATTTCTGCCTGTGATTATCCAGACAGAATTATATGCATGAGACATTGCATACACTGTGAAGCTGATGAATCCCCTAGCAGCCAGCTATATCACATGGGTTGCAAGACTAATACATCCTGGACATATCAGTACTCCTACATATGTACCATGCAAACACTCTGCATAGCCTACCAACTGTATACTGGGCATGGTGGATTTAATACAGCTTCAGCTGAGAAAGGTGTGTGATGTGAATCTGAAGTGTCTGCATGTTACCTCAGCACTACATGGAATCAATCCATGCAGCTTCTTGAGCCAGTTAGAACAGACTGCTGGATGGCCAGAAAACCTGCAATTATGATGCAAAAAAGAGGAAAAAGTGATAGACAGCCTGTGAAAGTGCAAGTCTCCTGCCAAAATCAGCAGAACTCTACAGGGTGTGTGCTCAACATTTTTTACAAGTGTCTGTATACAAGTTCACTTGAAACAACCATTAAGCTGAAATAAAACAGTGCTAAAGATATTCAAGGCACTTTAAGTATTACCATATATATATATATATATATACACACATACACACACACACACATATGTATTTAACTATATAGATAGATAGATAGATAAATATATATGCACACTTTATTTTTTTTAACTTGAAGTAATTAGTAGCTATTAGATTAAGCCTGAAGCATTATTTCTACTCCCTGCTAATTTGAGCAGAGGAATGCTCACACCAGGCAGATGTCCTCACTGCAAGCCCAAGTTTCTAAATAGAATGGCCTTGTTTTAACACAGGTGAGAGCTGTGGAATGAGAAATCTCTGTGAGGCCTTGTGCTAGCCRTACAGAACCGGGATGCTCTATAATGCCCTCAGCCACAGACATAAACCACCAGATTAAAACTGAGTCTCTCAAATACTCCTTGGAGAGTGGCACATTTACCRTCTGAAAACCATTGCCTCTAGTCACATTGTGACTTACTAAGTTGCAAAAGCTACATTCTCAATATATTCTAGCAGCAGGTCGCTCCATGATACCAAAGGAAGTGGCAGTGGGCTGAGTTCCACAGAGGAATGAGGGGAGCTCCGATAGAGATCAGCCTTCTCTCCAAAGCAGCTGACTCACCTGCTTGCACAGTAAGTCGACTGTCAATGCTACACAAGTGCATGCAGTTTCACTGTCCTCTCAGATCATATGGATCCAGCTTTCTGGCAAATCCCAGCAGTTATCAGCCTTCCCACTTAAACCCCCATTTTTATGAGCAGCACTTTCAAGACAGAAAATAGAAGCTTAGCTCAACCCAGCCTTGCTCAAAAAAAGGGACGCATATTTCTTTTCTGTACTGCTTGGATCCAAGCCCTGTCTCATCTTATTCCGCTCGTCAGCATTGGCCACAATCAGCGAATATCATCATCTTCTATAATCTCTGTGACTTCGGCGCTTTCCACAGCCTGGAATCATGGCAGCCTGAATCCTAGTCTTCACCTGAATGGCATATTTTTAGGAAGTACTCTTTCATATCATATTATTCATTCTCACAYCTCCACAGATATGAAATAAGGAGAGATGACCTTGTTCCATCCAGCCTATGTTTTTCATAAAAAACGCCAAAACAAGTAGCTTCWCCTTGAATTTCTGTCACTCTCTCCTCATCTACCGAAACATCATCAACTAGCTGACAAATTTACAACTATTTTCCGCTTTGAAGTTGCCCTGCAACATCTTTTTCCAATCTCCTGCTATTTTGCCTCCCACTGCAAATACTACTTCAATCCTTCAAACCTTGCTTAACTGTCAAATCAGCATAAACCTTTACATTTGTTAAAATGATCCCTCACATCTCTACTTTGTTCTTCACTGTTCTCTTCAATTTATCACTAGCTTCCTTGTATTTCTCAAGTAGCTGCAACAACAGCAAGTCGGACCCTTAGGACCATTTGATGAATGAATTTTCAAAACACACAGATTGATCATGGGAAGAATGAGGCACAGAAAGATGAACTGCTTTGTCTCAGACTCCATAGGCAGCCTATAGCAGGCAGGTATAGACTCCCAGGTCCCACGGCTTCTGTTCCCATGTATAGAAGAATAAGAATACGCCTCCTCTTGTACAGAAACAGATACCTTGTTCAGCCAGAATTCATGTCACATTCATATCAGGTTGACATACCTGGATGAAGATATATTCATCCTGAACAACAAGTGAGCTGATGTCAATGGAGCGTGAAAAAGGCCCACTCCTTTTGGTTTCTGAGCACTCCTGAATCCGACAGGTTAAATAGTGGGTGTCTGTAACAGTAGAATAGATACACATGAGAAATGCCCATACAGGAGCCTGTTGTCTAAAAATGTTATCAGCAGCTTGAAAGACAGTCTGTAATTGGAAGTTTTAACCTCATCTTCAACTGGCTAGATGCTACAGCATGATCCACCTCTAGCCTTTAAAGCTGTAACTGCTCACTGGATTGACTCAGGAATTCATCACACTTACACAGCCACCATTCCCTTCCCCATTGTGCAGATATCTCTCAGGCTAGTTAAGTTCAAATAATAAAYGAAGGGTACAAATCATAAATGCATCATAAAACTGATGAGATGATATGGAGCAGACAAAGATTTCAAAATCCATCCAGGCAGAATTTACCCACTCCGTAACCTTACTGGGTCTCTCCCCATCCTCCTCCCCYGAAATACCCTATCCCTGATGACTAGTTTTAATTGTGGTAGTAACATACAAGGAGAAAAAAAAACCAATATCAGCACCATTAAGTTCAACTTACTTTACTCAGAAACTTAAAATTGCTTCCCAAAATTTATAGCCATTACAGGCAACATACACAAGGTATGAAAATGGTGTAGACATGAAAACAGCATGGCTAGCCAAAGAGTCCCAAAAGCAGCTATGCACACTGGAAGAAGCATAAACAGCTTCTGTTTGGAGAGTGGATGGGAAGAACATCACACTGCCTTGCCAGTCCCTGGTGTTGCTTGAGAGAAGGAACAGAATGGAAGAATAATGCGAAGATGACATAAGGCCATCAAATGCTACCATAAAGGGGCCTGTATCACAAAGCAGATGTGTAGGCACCCAGAGTGGTAAGAAKAGACAAGCTCACCCCCAGCATGTTAGCGGGAGTTACTTGGGATTAAGTGTTAATTCACTCAGGCTATGAAAGGATGCCACGAAACAGAACAATGATGGCACTGTACCTCTGGATGTATGTAATCTAAATATGCCATCTCTGCCTTTGAGCTGCCCTTCAGAAAACTGCAAATTAGGGAGAAAATGAAAACACAACTGAGATGAAGGCTGCAGTGATAAAAGGATTATATCTTTTACACTTTGGTACTTTTACAGGCTTCTTAGCTTCAAATACTTGTTGATTTTTCTACAAAGGATGAGGATAGGCCATTAAGAAAGAATATAGAATTTAAAAGGGTCAAGGTGAACTGATTCCGTGATTTTACTTCACATGACTGCACCCATTAATAAGGATCTTGATGAACTGACCCAAAAGGATAAAATGGAACTTCAAAAGGGGAGTAACCAGCCTAGCAAAGCTTCTTAAAGGATTCTCCATCCCATAAAACCTGCTACTGTCCTCAGTCTATGTCTTTACAGAGACAGCAAAATGTGTTCCAGTGGAAAGCACTGGGGAGGCATAACTGATACCCTCTCACACTCAGCTAATTACCTCCTCAGGTTCAACGTCAAGATTCACAAACTTTGACAGTTACTGCTTCCATAGCTCACCCTCACCAACAGACTCTAGGAATTCAGAAAGAACGCAGGTCAGAGGCATTGATACCAACAATAACAACAACAAGGGTATTGGCAAACCAAAAAAAAAAAAGTCCCAAACTACAACCAAAGTTTCAACTAGCAAAGTTTCATGTCCAGAAGCATGACTGAAAGTCCGTGTTTAAAGGCTGCAGACCTGGCTCTGTCTTAAGGCATTGGGAATTCCAAGTTAATAAAGGCTACAGCGCCGGTCTGTATTAGCACAGATCTGGGGYTGCAGTGAAAATGTAGTCCCACTGACGATGCTTAAGCAGCAGAAGCTATCACCAGTGCAAGTTCAGAGTATCTGAATGTAATTAAAGTATATGATGTACAGTGAAATGTATCTGTCCTAGAGACAGTGTCAAATAACTAGAGAATCAGTGGAGCTGTGCTTTCTCCCAGCATAAAATACCAGCAGCAGTAGAGAGGTCAGATTCTCATCTGGGAGCAGTTAAGGTTCTTCATCAGTTGACACATACAGATGTGGTTCAAAGTCGTTATTTACCTCTTGCACCTAGAATCCAAGACATCATTGCAGTGGATAAAAAACAACCTCTCAGAAAACAAGAAGGTCTTAAATATTGCTATTGTACCCAGATAGCTCAGCAGCCTTGACTTGGTTCTTTGAGATAGCACTAAAATTAGGTAGAGTGAGGAAGAGAGGTCAGGAGTCATATTTTTAGAAGCTCATTCCCTCCGGTATGTTCTCCCACACAGTCGCCTGGATATTCTTATCCCTCCAAACAGGGGATAATTTGCTACTGGTGAGTGACAGAACAGGAGAAAGGATAAAAACCTGCCACAAATAAATGAAAATAAACCATAAGTGTTGACATGACAACTAGCTTCTTGCCTACTGGGAAATGTGTMATTTTGAGTGTGTTACATCAGCAATCAAATATACTTAAAGAAAGGCACCTAATTAATATTCACGGAAAGCTGCTGGTGATGAAGTGAGGTTAGCTCACTATCTACTTTCTATTTAGCTTCTTGTTTATTTATTTTTATATATTTTATTTTCTTTTTTAAGCTGTATGTTGTAAAGCCAATAAAAAAAGGCATCTTCAAAGCTGTCTGCCTTTGACACAAAAATGAGTTTAATTTCATCTTTCATCATGCCCCACAGAAAGTAAAAAAAAAAATGCTTAGATGTATATTAAAAAATCATGCTAAAAATGACACGGTATAACAATTAGTAACCTTAGAGCAAGAAAAAATGACACCACCCACTGTAACAAAGTGGATATTCCACAAGGCAAGAGGATCAGACTAGARCAAGGTCCAAAACAACAGTTCTGATCAGAACATGTCCAAACTAGGGAAATCCAAATGCAAAAATGTCAAGGACAGAAACTGAAGGGAAGTCAAAGAACTGAAGTCCAAAACAATAATCCCAGAGGATCAGACTAGCTACCTTCCAAAACTAGTCAACATCTCCCTTCTGACATTAAAGGTCCTGGATGTCTTGGCTTCTTCTGTAAAGAAAATAATGAACTSTCCTTGCATTATCAGCCCCGCATCCACTTCACTCATGTGTGTGACAGGAATCAAGAAACAAGTCCATGTCTCTGCTCACACTTCTTGAAATGTATAGTCCCTTCAAGAGCTGTCATCCCAGTCAGAGCACAACTATCCCTGTATAGACAGCACTGGGCCCCTCAACAAAAATGTCAATTAAAAGAGATGGAAGAATCCTACCTTCAAAGTCATTATTCCCTCCTTCTCTGACATGTTCACTTTTCAGCTGYGTTTTGCACAGCCACAAGGAAAAGACTTAGCTGCCCAGATGGGCAGGTGGCATGTGCACAAGCTACACCACTAAACCTTTAAAGGCTTGTTTAACACTCACTGAGCAAAGCATGTCATAAGAAAGGTTGGCTTTGAGCTGTGGACTGTTTTCAAGTTTACATGTTGACTCAGACAGTATCAGATTTAGAGTCCCGTTTTTTCTTTTTTTTTTCATTTTTTATTTTCCACTGCAAAAACCTTGAGAAAAGCTCCCTGTTTCCTACATGGCATCAAGAACTGCTTTTGCAATAGTCCATAACCTACCATCCAGCCACCTCCTCAGCCCATTTGTGAATGAGGTAATGTGGACGTCTAGCACCTTGAAGGTTTGCTACAGCTCGAATACCAGCATYCATACCTCCACACTAATCCTTCCCACCAATTTATCTCACTCTAGCATTAAGGGACTGTCTTCCTCTGAGGCATATCTGTGTTCCATTTAAGGAGCTCAAAACACCTCCCCATTGTTAATTAGCATGGTCTCCCACACTGAGAATTTGGAGTGTATTTATACCCTTTTTTAGAGATGATAAAATTGAAGCTATTTCCTGTAATTTGCAGGTTTAACCTGGTGAAAAGAGCCAAGCTATGATGTTCCTTCTTTGCCCAGCAATCACGACTAATAAGCTTTTCAGGGAAGAAGAGGTCTCTCCAGTGGGCAATGCCCGGAGATGTGAGTCTCTGAAGAAAGATGCTGAAACATTTGAACCTGTCACTACACTGAAGGCTAGAAAAGTCAGTCCTGTACGGCATGTTACTGCAACTTATAGGAGATATGAGACAGCAAGGACTCCTAGTAGGGCTTGCTCCTCCCTGGCYGTGTTAACAAGCCAGGGAAAGCAGGTACGACATGGCTAACCCAGAAAAGCACAGCTGATAGAGGATTGGCTGGTAGATTGGCTCAGCTTAAATCAGGACTCAGTGCCCAGTAAGACCTAAAATCATAAACTGCCAAAGAAAGTTACCATAGGAGAGGGAAAACAACCAAGGGGCCTAGCCACTTTTCCCCACAGAGGCAAGAGGGTCTAGAAACATAGATTGGATAGTAAATTATTCCCTGGGAATTAGTTCACCATAACCCTGTTTTATCTTTCTGGGTTTTTTAAAAATCTTTCCCCTTTAATTAAAATACTGTTTATTGCATCATATTTGTAAGTGGGGAGAACATTATCTCACTGAACACCAGAAAGTTTAATATATCTTTTCCAGATATGCGGACGGAAACTTATGCCAGTGTATTTGTAATAACCTTCTTACATTTAGCCCTGCCCTTGCTGTTGTCATTATACCCAGGCAGAAAGTGCCCAAGGCTGCTATATGTTTTTATAATTTACAAATMCAACCCTGTATTATTATCCAGCTACAATAGCTCTGCCAAGATGTCAAAAAAATGTGAAAACTTCATCTGCCATAAAAGACAGCAAAGGCTTGAGATCAGTGAGACACTGGAACTTGCAGTGTCGTGTAAATATTTGGGGAGATTAGACATGGGGGCAGATATATCTCAGTATTTTTTAAAGACCAGACAGACAACACCTGAAAGAGACAGGAGGCAAGATGTCTTGCAGAAGGATATATAGTGGAGGGGCGAACAAAATTTCCACCTCCCATCTGCCTTAGCTTCTTGAGAGGCCTGACTCATTTATGGATGAATGAGACTCTAGCAGGTCCCATCACCTGTTCGCAGCCACAGAACATATTTTAAGCTCCAATGCCTGAATCAGCATTAGATCAGTTATTGACTCCAATAAGAAATTAGAAAAGAAAAAAAAAAACAAACTTACTCTTACGTTTTGCATGTGTGCCATGAAGGGAAACAGAGAAAGAGAAATACCCTCTTTAAGAGTCATACCCTCCTAAAGTGGCCAGGTACATGGAAGACAAGGATTCTAGTCCCTGAAATGAGATGAGCACTGAAGATGCTTAAAAATTTATCCCAATAAGCATTAACTAAGTGACCAGATTGACCTCAGAGACATTAAAAAAGCCCTCCCCCTTCTTCTGCCCAATGCTGATGAAAACTTCTATCAGAAACCTTCAGATCAGGAGGATGTAACTGCAGGTATAAGTTTCCCATTTTCCAGCAGATATTAAGCTGTTTCATTAAGAGCACAAAGGACCATTTTGGCTATAGAGTCAACTAGGAGAAAGAAGTTCAGCCTTCCTTTCCTGAGTACACCGAGCTGTACCGTTTCACACGAGAAGAGGAAGAGAGAGACAGCAAAAATCAAGCTACAGCTCTGAGGCAGTCTGCTTTTTAACAACATAAACTAGTATTGTTTAAAGTCCTAAAAACTGTAATTGGAGCAATATGGCCCTCTTGTGCTAGGCTTGGCTGGGAGAAGAGGCATTTTGCTGCAGAGGGACACCCTAGCAGGCCAAGCACAGCCCACCAGGTCTTGCCTACGCCTGCAGCCTGCTGAGACCACAGCTTGCAGTGCGCCTGTTTTGCTGATGCTGCTTTTTAAGCCTGGCTTGCAGAGGAACCCTCAATATCATCAACAGCCAATTTCAAAATGCTGAATTTATACATTAAAACAAGAACAGACACCAACCCCTCAAGCAAACAAGACCTGCAGTAAGAAAGCTGTCTCTGAACAGAGGGGACATCTTTCAAATGAAGCATCTACATCTTTGACATATCCAGTATTGAAATAGCTAGGCGAGCAAGTTTAAACCTAGTTTGCAAGCAGACTCCATCAGCAGTTTGTTTGCTTACTTGCTTGTTTACTTGCTTTTAGTCACATTTCTCAACATCTCTACAACAGCACATGCAGCAGCAAAGGCACTGAAGAAGCCTCCCTACCTTGCCCACCCACCTGCTGGTCTGTTTTGCTCTTTCCCCACACTCAACGAACAGCTGTCACTCCTGAGCTTTTATTGCCTGGTTATTTGTTCAGCTGCCATCACTAAATAGCAGTGGAAAGTCAGTGAGCGATTTTAGAAGATGCACAGTCTTAGAGGAGTTACCCTGATAGACAGGAGTTTGTTCACACAGCATCTGGCCCATACAGCATTTGACTAAAACTAAAACTAAATCTGCAAACAGCAAAACAGGCCTTTTTCCATCAGAAATCCTCTACAGCCTCTGTCACCACCCCACAGGGATCCTGTGCTGCTTTCTTATACTATCGCTATAGCGTAAGAGGGACATACGTCCCATTTTGGTGTATCACAAAGCTAGAGTGAAGCAGCTGCCAACCTCCACCCAGAAGTAGATGCATTAGCATGCTGGGATTCCTATGAAACACAAAACTTTTTTGAGAAAGTGGTGGAAAAAACCCTCAACTTACTTCTAACACATAATTTCTTCTTCCTTGCAGGTTCAGTGCTCCATTCTACTTCAAATGTGGCTAGATGTATTTCAATGAGAGGTTAAGAGACTTTTTTTTCCTATTTCTTACTTAAATATGGGCATCTTTTACAGGCTTGCAACGTCTAGGTGCAGAGCAGCTATTCATACATCCTAAGTAAACCTTGAAAACCCCTTCAGCATGTGTCAAAGGGTAGCCAGGGCATGAGGACATTCTGGTCAAAGAAGTCTGACAGTCAGTGATTTGTCATACAGTCTGCTAGATTCCCAGGTACAACCTAGCTGTTTTGAACCCCTCTGCAAATGCATAGAAACTGTCCAGCACAGTGCTGGTAACCCAGCTCTCTGACTCATGTACRATAGGTGATACTGAAGCAGCTAAATAGGGAAAAGAATAGATGGCTCCTTAACCCAATAACTTGTGCTTCTGCCAAGGCTCTCCACAGACACAAGCGCTGAAGCCTCCAAATTCCCTCCACGATCTAAGAATGTGCCTCACATCAACCTCCCCCCCATGACCCACATCTTTCCTATCAATTAAAATATAAATGAGAAGACAAAATGAGCCAAGTGAATTTCATTCCTCACTCCGTTCTTCAATCAGTGCCCACTTTACAAGTGTTGGCTGCAGACACTCACGTCCATCAGCTGTCCGGGCTTCCATGTGCACAAGGTCAGGTTCTTTATCCAAACCCGTCACCGACCTGGGGAAGAGAAAGACAGAGAAGGCAGCCAGTGAGATAAAAGGCTGCAATCATATGAAGATGGAAAGAGGGTGAGGAAAGTAAACCAGTTTGCCAGTCCACCTTGTGACAGCTGGGATGTAGGTCCCTAGCTCCTACCCACCTTGCTGTCTTTTCTGTGTTTCTACACTCAGCTCAATCTTGGGGGCCTTTAAGATACCTTTCCAGGCAATGGTGAGTGAACTTGTCTGTCCCTTTTCTACAAATAAAATCCAGTAAAACCAGATATCTATTTTAATGCTGCAGGAAAGAAGAGAGCACAGCAGCCAGATGCTTACAGATTAGTTCAGCAATTTTAAAATGGTTTTAATGTGGCTGAATAATGMGGTAAGAGACTGAGTTGCTTGATCTGTCCCTGGTTTATTGGGCAGTCTTGCTACTGTGTACCTCAGTTTCCCCATCTTCAAAATAAGAATGATGATACTCATTTTCACAGTGAAGTGCTGATAAAAAATGCCAGRAAGTATTCATTGTTCACTCCATGGCTGTGGAGATCATGTAACAGGGCATGATGAGTCTCCCTAATCCCACTGGTGGAAACCCAAGCACTTTAAGTCATGTGTACTGTTATTTTATTTTCTGAAAATGTTTTGCAGGACACGTTACAAAGATAGTTTTCCTCCTAGCAGAGGGAAAATCAACCCTAGAACAGAATTGTTATTATTAGTGTACTGGCTGATAAGTATCACTGGGAGATGAACACTTAGTCCTAGCAATGTCTGGCAGGGGAAAAAAAATCCATAGATGTCCATGTGATTTATGGAGCGGCTTCTCCCAAGTTAACCAAGGGGTTAGATTAAAAAGGGACAACGACAAAAATCAGTTTCTAATTTGGTGGAAGCTGAATTTGATACAGTAGATTGTAAATAATAGATTCCCTCTGAGCCAGCCAACGTTCATAATTCCCTAATGTTCTGAAACACTTTTATCACAATCCTTTGCTGCTTTAATCCTTGGGGCAACCACAGCTAAAACATTTCAAAAAAAAAGAAAAAAGAAAAAGAAAAAGAAAAAGAAAAAAGAACAAACAAAATACAGATGCTCTGATAGTTTTGTGGAGCTTGCAAAAAAACCCATAGTGATTGAAGTAACAACAAACACACGTATGTGCTGGAGTTCAGCTGAGACCAGACGTTTTTTGGCTGGAAGTGCCAAAACAACTACATTACAACCCAGTGTGGAGGTAAACTGAAATTGGCACTGCTTGTTAACGGGAGCACCACATCGATAGCAAGTCCATTCAGAACACATTGTGAATTGTGGCCAAAAAAAAAAAAAATCTCCCAAAACAAAAACAAAGCTGCACAGGCAAAGCTTTCATCATTCTACTCTCAGTGAGAAATAGTCTGTTCCTTAACTGCCACCATCGTTTTCAGGGTGATCCCATAAAGAAGAAAGCAATGTTCAGTATCAGCAAGGGTCCCAGGACCGGCCCAAATCCCTGTGACCATGTCATTAACTAGGCTCTAACGCTCTGAAGACCTAGACAGAGCTAAGGTGACAGCAGGAGAAGCAAGAACTTCCTCAAAATGCCAGTGAAAACCATTATAGGGTACAGTAACATTATTTYCCAGTCTCTCCCAGATAGGGCACACATCTTTCCAAACCTCAGCAAATTTTTTTCCACCTTTTTCTTACAATAAGCCATAAATAGTATGATCTTAGCTCTTTAGCAGTCATGACTCTAGCCTATAACATGTCAACAGGGACAGAGAGGAATGTCCTTAGCAAAGTATCAATTCATCACACCTTCATCAATGGGACAGGTAATTTGAGCACTCTTAGATACCGGGTGTAGGCCCATCAGGGATCTGCCCCACAGACCTTTCCCAGCAAGCTTTCTCCTTAAATCCAACCTTCACCCTTGATGCTGTGCTCTCCAGACCTCTTCTGAAAGCTAGACACGATCCTTTTAAATAGAGCCAAACAGACAAACCCACTGGGAATAACACTTTCAGCCCAGAAATAAAGAAACATCAGTATTAGGCCTGCTACTGCACTATTCGCTTAAAAGGAGTTGAAATTAGTAGAATCTAAGCAATTCTGACTAAAAATTAACATACTTATTACCACTTTGTGTTTGCATGTGCACGCTCTATAGAGCAACTCCACTTGTAATGCCTATTACGTAAGTACCAGGGGATAACAAGAGTCTTCTAAAACATGCCAGTCTAGCTTGAATTTCCTTTCCATCTACTTGTTTATTTAATTAGTTTTGACAAGCTTGATGGTTCTTTTCATAAAAACAGCAACAAAAGGACCAGCACACAGCATCCCCCTAGTACTTCGCTGCTTGCTGAATGCCACACTTCATGTGGAAAAGCTCACAAAGTAACCTCCAGAAGCCAGAAAGGTTCTTCTTATCTGCAGTCAGATAACAAATCTATAAAGTAATGCATCAGTCATCCTTCCTTCTCCCAAACCAAGGCCTTCTCTTGTATCAAAGACTCTGGTTGCAAAACAAACCCCCAGTCAATGCTGTTTCTTTATGCCTCCCCTCACATATGTTCCCACTGGCAATGCAAGCAGCTTTGCTTTACAATGCTTCTGTCTTCTGAATTTGGGTATTTTCAGGAAAAGGTCTCTGATCATTTGTCTGGAAAAGTTTTGAGCAAACAACACAAAGAGTGTCAGACAACAGAAAGAGCAAGATCCAAGTGTAGGTCTTGGAGCACACCCACAAACACACACACACAGAGTGTAAAGCTGTTCCTTTATGCCATCTAGTAATCTCTCTGGTCTTAATGACTTACTACAGCAACCTCTCAGGTCTGGCAATAAAAGTAGTATAGAAGATACCTTCAGAKCCTTACATTTTCTCTCCTTATCCACACGTTTTCTCCCTGAAGTTCATTTGGAGGATACACAGCTCTAAACTATTGAAGCTAGTAAAATATGATGAGGAGAGATGTGAGCACCCTGTAGCTCATTCCTTCTACAGTTTGTTTGGTACAACCAAGTAAACCTACAAAGTTGGCTGGCTAGTAAAGGGTTTCATTACTCTCTGGCTAACATCTGCATTCCAGAGGCTTGCAAAAAAAAAAAAAAAAAAAAAAAAGAATTAACAACACTCAGAAGCCTGAGCTCAGCTTGAAAACCATTTTCACCTCAGACTCTAGGTACAGCTCAGCTCTCTATTTTATACATGCAGAAACTCCAGGAGAGAGAGCAAAAACCAAGCCAAGGTTCACAAAATGGACCCGTGTGTGTTGTACTGGATAGCCCTGGGGGGAAAGAGGCACTTCTACTGTGACAATCCATCCTAAATCAGCGTCCTCCATTGCCCTCATTCATTTATCAGCACTTGGATGCGAAAACGCTGAGAGAAAAGAGAATGCAGCCAGAAGTGACAGGAAAGGTCAGTTTTTCCTGCTGACATGTTCCTTGACTGCTGCAAAGGCAGTTTTTGAAATGGGGAGCCTGCAGCTAGGATGGCAGCTGGCGCAGGATTAGTGGCCAATTACAAATTCATACCAGCTCCAAACCCCTTTAGGAAGGGAGCAGTAGTTATTTTCCCCAGCTTCTGCTGCTTTTCTTTTTCTGTTCTCATGGTAGCTCTTGGTTTTTGCAAGGTATTTCCTCCCTTCTTTTCAGGACAGAACTGTGTGYTCCTGAAATAGACTGGAGTCCATGTAGGATCCGTATCTCGCTCTTCAGGGCAGAGCACTCTGCATGGATGCACGTGTACTAAATTGTTCTGCTAACATTTCATCCCTGACCTGGGGGGACGGAGAGTGAGAATGTCAAGGAAAACACAGCATCCTGCATCCACACTACTAATTAGCTATTCCTAAAGCATTTCTRTACAAGGTACTATATAGTTCTAAACAATAAATAAAACCTTATGCAAAGAAGGGAAAAAAGTACACAGATTCTCAGTTTGGGTTACTTGCTCTACAGGRTATGCCTGCTTATCGTCTCTACCAATTCCACCATCTTCCTCTGGAGTGCACCATTTCTGCATTTTTTTTCCTACCTATTTTCCAGGCATCAGGCGCTTAATGATGAAAGACAGTATTGAGATTTAGACATTCTAGCATCTTAGATCAAGAATGCTGAGCAATTCAGACTGCTTGCTGTTGAGATCTGCCAGACCCTTGCTCCTTAGACCATCAATGGAGAACAAGAGATGCTGTATTTCTCCATCTCCCTGGCACCATTAGCTTAGGGATGAATGAGGGGTGTCATTGGACATAAGCAGTATTTGTGTCATGGATTCACATCAAGGTCAAAAATCAGGTCACAGGGGCTCAGGCTTTCAAACTTAGTTTGGCATTTGCTGGCAAACTGAGCATTTTGCCAGTGGTGTGCCTGGTTTTTGACATGTCAAGATGGCATCCAGCAGCAGCTCTGGTTTTCAAAACAAAAATAAAGCTTTCAAAAGGGATTGAGACTTTCCCAAGATGCTGACTTRGAAACTCATTGTTGCAGGTTGAGATGTCAGACTGAAGGCAATTGTCACTGCTGTTGTAAAGAGACAGAGGAAATGGATGGAGAMTGCTTAGCAGGATGTTGTGTGGTAGATAAGGATTGGAAATAGGAAAGAACAAGGCACATTTATTGTATAATAATATGTAAAGGAGGAAAAACACATCCTCTYGCTGTAGGCAACTGCAATCAAATTAGTGTATGTTGCCAATTAGTCTGCTGCAATTTTAATTGTATCCTGCCCAGAAGTGAATAAACGCTTAGGTATTTCTGTACGCTACCAGGACAGCAGTGTATGCATCTAATTTATCCAAACCACAGAAAAGGCATGGATATACTGGCAGGTGGGAGGAAAAACTGACCCAGACAATTTCTGCTTAACTGATGAAGACCTTTTCACATAGCCCCACTGTGGAATTATGTACACCTTTTCAATACACCAGGTTACCTTCTCCACCTCTCTCCTGGTTGATATTTAATTCTGTGCTCAGCTGATAGACAGTGACAGCCTTCTGATACAGTACCTGCTTGCCTGGGTATAAACAACTGCAAGCATCTTCAGATGGTAAAAGCAATTGGGTATGTTCACCTTCTATTTACTACAGCCAAGTCTAAACCTAGCTCTATCAGAGATCAGCTGTGCACATGTAACAGCTAGCGTGCACTCAAGCTACACATATCCCAGGCTGACAGAAAGCCATGAACTATCACAGTTAAGAACAAATATGAATGTTGAAACTGTTGGAGGGGGGAAGAATGCCTTTATTAAAGACATAAATACAGTATCATTCTCTSTGGCTGATCACGGGGAGACACTGCTGGACAGGGCTGGATGTAATACTGTCTCTGAAGAGCTATGGAAAAAACCTCTGTCCACAGCATATTTCAAATGAAGCTGAGAAAAAAGCTGGCAGGAAAATACTGTATGTCTTAGGCAGTTCCCTGGAGATTTCTATGCTTTCTAGTGCTAATTTCTATGATGCTACAAYTCTGGACATTGGCAGAAGTAATTGTTGCGAGAATTAGTTTGCAACATAAGGCCAAAATTCACTAAGTGTTTATTCTCAACTAATWTCTTCTCAGCAGAGTTGATACTTCTTTAAAAGATCCCAAGGAATCTTAAGGAGATGTTCAGCCTGGTATCTCAAAGGAAACAAAGCCTGTGTGTTGACATCCTCTGTGCCTGTGTTCACATGTATGTACAYGCATCTGCCTGCCTTCACCCCTTCCCCAATACCTGTTGAATGTCTAAGCCAATTTCCATCAAAACTGACAGTGGATGAAAAGCCTCAGAGGTACCAAATTCAAGGACAGAGCAGGCCAGGAAAAGTAAGACATCCAAGCTAAACTTTTCATTGAGAAAAAGCCTGACATTTGGCTCAACCATGTTACTGAACACCAGGGAATCCACACAAGATGGCAGGTTCTGCTGCTCACAGAACCACTTTTTCCCTCTTCTCAGCTCCTAAAAGAAGGTGATCCTCCATACCACAGAAATCAACAGCAAAGTGAAAGAAATGCCAGTTAAMCTGAAAATACCTTTAAAAGATACTCATCAACAGAACAAAGTTTCATTGATTTGCATTTTTCTTTTTCCCTTATGTTATTACCAAAAACTAAGAAAGTACAAATATTTCTGTGCCTAATTCTGTCAACGATTTATAAAGTCTTAAAGTTCTTGAGCACTTCTTCCCTGATGTATACTTAGAATCCCCAAAACATAACTCAATTTTTGTGAAATAAACACAAAAATCGAGCGAGCAGGAGAAGAGCAAAGACTCTGACTCACAGCCCGGACAGGGCTTGCAAAGGCCAGCAGCACCCATCCTGGAGACRGCATCTTCATTCCCCCGTGGCCCTGCACAGAGCATCTCACAGGGACTGGGATTCGCTCAGGGAACAGAGCTGGCCGCTACGTGAAGCCAGAACTCGTGGTGCTCCCAGGCGCAGTCACTGCTGCTACCTGCTGACCTGAACGAGCTGCTCCCACGCAGTCCGCTGCCGCTCCTGATTCGTGGCAGAGCAGCGGAGCCAGGGTATGTACAAACTGCCCTGGAGGTGTCTCCTAAGTGATTTAAAAGTCTTTTCTTGCCAAGTCCTAGCAGCACTGGGATCAGGATTTGGTGGCACAAGGAAACACCAGCACAGCCAGTTAGCAGGCTGTTGCTTTGGGTTATTTCCGTGCTGCTTCAAAGCTTCAGCATATGATCCACTGWCAGCCCTTCGTCCCTTGTGCATCTAACACCAGAGCGAGGCATTTCCAGAGAGCAGAGAGGCGATTTACTTGGGATTAAACATCTGCAGGCTGGTGGTGGTGGACAAGTTTGAAAWGCTTTTCAATGGAAGGGTTTGATTCTGTTTTGCCTTCTGAAAGAAAGAATCTTTCTTGTAGGATTTTTTATTTATTTGAGGCTTTTTTTTTCCATATTCTAAACTGCAAGTACTTCAAGGAAAAAATAACAAAAATACTTTTTCGAGCATATTAAAAAGTGGCCCATTTTCAGGCTTTGTCTTTTTCTAATCCTTCTCTTTCCTCTGCCATCCCTCTTTTTTTGCAATGGGAAAGGAAAAGAAAAATGGAGTGGAAGAAGAAACCCAAGACGCACAAAAGCCATTTTTGTCATCAAAACCCACTCCAAAATACTGAGAAAAAATGAAAAAACCTTCAGTAGAATATTTCATTCTACTTKATCAAAAATCTTTGCTTTCTAACTGAAAATTCATGAGTAGAATATTTTTCGTAAAGTGGAAGGCAAAGAGGTGTTTGGTTTTGTTTATATCTTTTTGGAAAAAAAAGTAAGGAAAATGACATTTTCTAATCAGTCTTGCTCTGCACAGATCTGTGAAACTCAAGCACAGAGTTCTTGGTTCTGTTCCCAGACCAATCACTGACGTATCAAGTGACTTTTCGCTCTCTCCCTGCATTTGGTTTAAAATGAGTTTAGCGCYTACTGTATTGTGAAGTCCATTTAATTAATGTTTGCCTAGTGCTTGGCTAACCCCCTTTGAGACTCACRTAGATGGAGAACTACTATATATGATTGCTTTGTTTTTTCAGGAAACATGAATCAGCCCTGTTTCCGACCAACTCAGAAAAACCAAAGCACATGCTCAAAGAAACCATCAACTGAGTCTGCTGATCCCACTCAAAKTTTTGTTTCTCTCCATGGAAGGGAGTATTTAGAAGATTCGTACTGTTCCTCAGAGTTTTTCTCTAAGCAAAAGCATCTTAAACATGATCTGTTCAGACGTTTTGCACYAGAATAAGGATTCTCAGTTCATTGTGTATTTAATTCCCCTCATTTGTATGAACAACTTCTGATTGCAAATATGACATGCCTGAAATGCTAAGGCTCAGTGATTCAGCTATTAACAGAGTCCAAGGCAGAATACAGTGCCTCTGAAAAGCTTCAGAATGAGAGCATCATTTAATAAATGAATGCAGCAGTAGAGGAATAAAAATAAAACTTAAATTGTCCAAAGAGAGGATGCCAGCATGAAACTTGGCACAGACAGAATGTATAGGATATGCTGATGAGCCCCATATGCCTATGGGCATTGTGCATTGTATTAATTAAGGAAGGATGAGTCTCCACATTCCCTGTTGCAGAATATTGCAAAGAATCACCCTGGGATAACATCTAACATTCTGGAAATTAATTTGCAGTTCAATTTATGCATTTTGGAGAAAGGCAATATGAAAAGCTAGATTTCTGTCACAAACCTTTTCTGATGGTTGTTTCTTTGCATTTCAGATGCTAATTTGAAGAGAAGAAATGGCTTGTTTTGTTCTTTGACTTGTAACTATCAGTCAGAAAAAGTCAGAGAGAGAAAAAAGGGGAAGAAAAGGGGAAAGGAGGAGAAGAGAAAGAAGAAGAATAAACTACTCTGCTCTGGATCAGCAAATATAAATGCACCAGTGTGTCTTCTTATCCTCCTCCTCTCCCCCCCCCCCCCCCCCCAAAAAAAAAAAAACCACTCAGCCACTGAGAGCAACACAGTCATTTGTCCCAGCATCCACAAGAGGAAAAGACAAAGAGGCAGGATACAAAAAGGATTCTGGCAGCAGACAGACACAGAGTCTGTCTGTAGAAATGGCAAGTCTGTGTGGCTGCAATGGGTAAAAGGAATCGTGACAAGAGCACTGCACATCACCATGTGTCACATGRCAAGATGGGTTTACACTCAAAACAAGAGAAGTATCCTCAAATAACACGGAGAGGAGACGATTAAACAGCCACAGCCATTTGCAGGTGGAAAAATGAAACTGTAGTAGGAGAGACTAAAGATACAACAGAGCTTCTGTGGGTCCTTTAGCTTCAAGCTAGATGGATGTTCCAGCAATAAGGAGATAAGGGTGCCCAGGGGTCTGAGTGCTAGATATGCTCCCAGCTTCTCACAACGGCAGAGTCCCAAAGTGTTCCCGTCCCCAAAGCATCATCCTACTGAAGCCAGAAAAATCATGTTAGAATGCTACAGCAGGAGCTTTTGCTGCCCACAAGCCAAAAAGTAAAGATGTACRGGCAAGCTGTAGGTCAATCAAGAGCTTCTCTTTCTTGAGTTCTTAATATGTCGTTATAGATGAGCAATAAAAGGAAAGAAAAGTACAAGAGCAAATGAAAAGTAATTCTCTGCTGTTTTCTAGCCTCAAGGAAAATTCTGAAATGTCAATACACTGTTCAAATCTAATGATCTGTATAAAGAAAAAAAAAAAGAATTCTGGAGAAACTACAGCAGATCCAGAAATGGCTTTAGGGAGTCACTATTACGGATTGGCCCTAAAATCAATATTATAATGGAACATGTCTCGTTCCTTCAAAGATTTTCAATCAAAACCTGAAAACTAAAAATACTGTGAGCATAAACTAAAAATCTTCCTGTACCCTTCAGCCAAATACCTGGCGGGGGCTTGGTTTGTTTTTCTTTATTTTTTTTTCAAATAAAAAGCAATTTTTTTTCCTGTGGGAGAAAACTCAGATCTACCGCAATCAGTTCTGAAGTCTGTGCTGGTATTATTTATTATTTCCTCAGTCCTTGCTGACAGTCATAGGTCAGTATCTTTCTCCCTCAGGTTCTGCCACACAACTTCTAATACTTCTGTAAACATGGAAATACGTCTACATACCACTTTTACTGTCTTCTACCGAACGGAGGACAATTATCTGTGAGATAATTACAGAGCTATGATAACCTGCTATCTCCTACTCCAATTAGCTTGCTACAAACGTGCACGTACAACAACCTCACTCACTGGCTTCTCATCCTTGTTCTGTATACGATCAGCAAGAGACAAGTTACTGAATCAACATTATTTAAAAGAAACTGTAGTGCAGCTAATAATACTCCTTCCCTCTCTTACCTCCTTATGTAGCTTCACGCTCACTATGCTTAACAATAGCAGAATTAAACTCATCTCAGGCTACAGAGGAGGCTCAGGGGAACGCCAGTGAAGGAAAGGATGGGAGTTTCAATGTCTTCTCTTGCTGAGAATGAATTCTGCCTCATATAACTGCTGATGAATCGTCGTTTTAAGTGACTTTGTTAATTTTCACCAGGCAGAAGGCATAAAGAGGGACCTCCTTATCTTTAATGGATGTTATTGAGCGACACAAATGGCTTACGTTTAAATGAATGCGGAAACATCTTGTCTGTTTTGCCATGATAAGAGGCTGTTCTTTCCGCACAGCATGGGTTCAGCTCCTTCTGTTAAATAAAACAACTGTTTTTGTTCTGCTTAATAGCAGGCAAACTTCTGGAGGTTCAGAGGCAAAGTCAGTCTGAAGAAATGAACTGCACGCCACTGCACACTGGTATTTATCTTGCTCCTTCCTAATTCTTCCAGGGAAAATCTACCTGAAAAGCTTTGAGGTGTGACTGCAATTCTAGTTTCAAGCAAAAACAGCCCTGATAGTATTGATACACTTACTGGGGAGGGATTGTCTATTAGCTTGCATCTTTCTCCAATGCAAGAATGCTTCCAGGCATGACTTCTGAAATCTAAGTGGGCCTCTGGGATGCGGTCTTGGGCAGAGGGAAGGCAGGGGTCCAGGAAAGCTGCTCTACCCTCTGAGGTTGGCAGATGTTCTGCCTCTGAATGAAGTGACTGAAAAATATCTCCACAATCATAGCATGATCATTCCTAAACTTCTCTAAACAGTAGTAATTTTCAAAAGAATTCCCARATGTTTCTCTGACAGTCATCTGAAAGCAAGAAGAGTTGTCTCACATGAAAATTATCCTATTTCACCAAAACCAGAGATCAGTGGGGCACAGAAGCAAAGGCCAAAATCGAAGCTAAGTCACACGCTAAAAAGTATGAGAATACATCTCACTAGCCAGAGAYGACAAAATTTGATGCTACTGTCAGCCCAGCAGCCTAGTTTTTGGTTTGCTTTGCCAAGTTCTGACAGTATGGAATATTCCCATACGCCTCAGGGAGATGYGTTATTCAATATATTAATTAGAGGGCTGGCTTTCATCATTGCTTCCTACAAAGTATCACAAAGGATTACTCTGGGACYGTAACTGACAGGCTAGAATTAATTTGTACTTGAATTCGTGTGCATTAGGGAAGGGCAGCGTGAAGTCAACCCAAGCAGCCTGTAGGTCTGCCCAGCATTACAACATTTAGGCTTCCAATGCTGGCCTGGGAAACATGGCCATGAAGCTCTCATATATCTTCTGTGGTGCTCTCTTGCATTAGAAGGAAATGGAGCCCTGTACCGCACGCTATCTAATGGCACTGGAAGCAAGTCCAGGGATCAGTCTTCACCAGGAGAAACATTCAATATATTCTTCCCGAGTCCTGCCTTGCACAGTGGGTCTACCTGGTGTCCTCCAGTCTCAGACATGCAGTCCCAAAACGGCGGGGAGATTATAAAGTGATCCGCAATTAGGAATCGGGGTAAAACAAAGAGAAGAGACAGGCTCTTCAGACATAAAGACACCTGACAGATAAGAGACTGAAGCGTAAGGCTTTTCGATGGCTGCAASCCCTAACTGCAGTACTGTATTGTGACATTTAGTGGGAGGCAGCAAATTTAAAACTAAATATTTCAACCCTTACTTTTCCAGTCTCTGAAGAAAGCAATACTAGCCACAAGTCGTAAATATGGCTAACAAAACAAATTGTACTAAAGTCACAACAAAAGTACAAATCCTAAAAATCAGATAGTATTTAAGGACATCTAGAGTCACCTTAGTGGAGAGGGGGTAACCCTCTACCTCTCTAAGACATGGCATCTTTCAAAACAAAAACGAGTTTAGAAAGGAAAGTTCCTCCAGTGCAACCTACTACAATATTGCCCTCTGAGAGCATATTACACCTCATTTTGAAAGGGGTAGTTTTGACCGCTATCGCACGGCTGATGGTGATAGATGGACTCTGAGCCTGCTATCACATGGCTCTTTTCTTTTGGTTCATTTATCACGTGGTTTATCAGCTTTAAAGGAGAGCCTAAAATATTTTAATTATTTCTCCCGTGATTACATTTCTTGTAATCCACTGGCTACTCTTTTTGGTAAAACACCTTTGAGCCCAGGGAGCCTGACAGTTTGCCATCCACAAGACTTTCCAAAAGAAGTCAAACATTTATTTTCCCAGGAAAGTGGGCTGTAAGAAAATCATCACACAACAACATAAYTGGGCAAAAAATACACTTTTCAGCCTCTTTCAATGAGTCAGCTACATTTAGGGCTTAAAGAAATAGTACAAGAGTAATCTCCTCATTCAATTCATCAATTTTCCTTTATAAACTGAAACAGTAAGTCAACAGAGAGAATAAACATATATCAGAAACCCCCAAATACTTTTGCTTTTAGTCCCATGTAAAGTAGAAACCATTCTATAACATTTCTCCAGTAGTGTAAGAGCTTTCCTAGGTTAAGAATTTTAGAAATTTGTGTTAATTTCTCACAAATCAGTAAAAAAAAAAAAAAAAAAAAGAAAAAAAAGAAAAAGAAAAGAAAAAGAAAGACAGGAAAAAAGAAAGAAAAAATGGAAAATGTATGGTGAACATGAAATTAACCACAGCCACCTATTGAACATGCAAGTTCTAAGTGAGAGGTATAAAACAGCTCTGGAGGATTTTGCAGAGACCGATACTGAAGGATTTTTCTTTTCCTGGAATCATTTAGTATTTTATACTCTTAGATATCCATGAAATCCATCACAAGGTCCATGCAATAACCTTGAGCAATCTATATTGGAAGAGCAGTAAGAAGAGATTAAGTATAGGAAAAACATGTTCACGGACAAAAGCAGAATATAAAACTTAAAAATGTTTCTCAAAACTTGCAAGTCACTGTCATAGGCTACTTAATCATAGGCAGGGAGAATACTTTGTGAATGTACTGAACATCTAATTTACAGATTAGGGACCCACATCTGCTTTGCATCACAAAAGGCAGAGATGTGAATTAGAGTCAGGACCTCTCTATGTCAGCTTTATGTGGACATTTTGTTTCAGACTGGAGTCATTTCATACAGACTCCTTTAATTTAAAAAGCTCATATATTGTAGAATGAAATCGTATTTCAGATTGAAAAGTCACTCTAAAAACCATCATAAAAGTTTCAACCACTTTGAGCTTTTCCTTTGTTCAACTGTTTGAGAGAAATATTTTGGTAATATTGACATGAATTCATAAAATACTTTTACTGATCTGCAGCTTTTTCAACSAAAATAAACACTATTTCAGTCAGTAAAAAGTATCCAACTCTATATCCAGGTTCTATTCCTATCTCTGCTACTGAGTTACTATGTAATCACAAGCTAGTGAGCCAGGACCTAATATTTGGAAACTGTAAATATCTATAATACCAACAGCATGAACTGTAGGCACACAAACTGAAAAGTAAATCCCTAATCTCACAGTTGCCCCATTTGCCCACATTTTAAATGAAAAGTACAATAAAATTTCTTTTACTATTGACATGGTGCTGTGATTCTTAATTAAATAATGTGTGCTTAAAAGGAAGTTTCTCAACATATGCCAAGACCTCTTGAAAAGGTCTCCTCTCTCCTGAACCCTCACTACCAAACCTGAGCCCAGAATCCCTGACTGAATTTTAAAATTTTAGTCTCTACCTAAATAATTCAGTCCATGGTCATGGTGGTTTGAAATAACATATTCCGGATTTACATTAGCATTAGTCGCTAGTAGAAGCCTTTCCCAAGTGTTCTCACYCACAGGGCACGTGAGCCAAGTCCCCTAACATAGGAGAAAAAGTCACTAGCCCATGGGAGCCTGCAGTAGCACCTTCTGTTAAATTCCCGCTCAGTTCTCCAGGTATTGTCTAAATGAGTAGCCACCGGATATATGCCTTGATGGTGCCAACGTGGTGTTATCCCTGGTTGCTGAGCTGGAATTTTATCCAAAGCTCCAAGTATGGTATTGTTTTAATTCTGAAAAACKTGAATGCAGGATTACTTAATAGTCAATTTGACATTTACAAAACTATGTTTTCTTAACACTAAAATTGGCTGTAAAAACTCAAGCAATGTTTCCCCAGCACTATGCAATGACACCATCTGGTAGTTAATGATTAGTAGGATTTATAGAAGAGAGAGGCACATATTTGAATAACCATTTCACTGCTGGCAAACGAGTAAAGCTAACCTGAGCTGTATCCAAAGGTCACTTTTGGAACCACTGCTAAGACAGTCCACAAGGACCTGAATTGGCACTGGGATTAAGAAATATCAGTTCTGCCACAGAGATGAGGAAATAAAAACTTAGACACAAACTTCTGCTCATTTGCAGATCTCAGCCCTGATCATGACCTTTAGGAAAGCTGAGGTAAGCCCCCTTGTCTATCCCTACAACATTCTCAGATATCCAAACCAGTCTCTGCTACAGTCTTCATGAAATTCAAGCTGAAAAGACACGGAAAAACACTGGCTACCTTTATCCTTGTTTGTATTTGAAACAATAACAAGGAGGACTGAAAACCCTGCCCTCAAGAGAAAAAATTTGCTGCTTCATGTCTCAGACAACTGTGACAGATAACCCTGAACTCCAAAGTATGGACTGTGTGGAAGCTCTTCCCTTCTCCCATTTTAATCCCGAGAGTTCAAAATGATCGAGCCTAGCATACACGGATACCAAAACTACTAGATATCTGCKCGGTTGTCACAGAAAGAGGAAAAACAAAACTCTGGAGAGATTCAGTGAAGGAATCAGCAGTGCATTTAAGAACTGCTTGTTACACCAGATTTTTCTTGTTCCCTGATACAAACATTGCTTCTTAAAGCCARGTTAGTGCATGTCCTATTTTCCTCCTCCCATTGTCTCTCCCCTCCTGCCTTCCTCGTGTTTTCCAGCCAGCTCTTACATAATTGGTTTATGTTTCAGCGTCTTTTACAGATCAGGCTCCTATTGGGCACTGGCCTCCTCAGTGCTCCAAATTTCCCCGTACCTTTCAGAAATGCTGTGCAGATTTCTCCCTCCCTCCCACACAGCTGGGTTTTCCTCATTGCCCATGCTCCCAGGCTTTAACAGGATCACTCAAATTCCCAGATAGCATGTTTTTTAAAAACAGACTGGAGAGAAAAAGGCAAAATGTCTAGATGTATCAGACAAAAGAAAGGGAAAWTTGTCTCATATTCCCCAGTGTCGACGGGAGGCAGGAAAGATGAGTGGGTCTTCCAGCATCGAGCACRCTGGGCAGGCACCGAGGAAGGGGCTGCTCCAAGGAGTACGGCTCTGTCCTCCACACCGGCTGCTGATGGCTGTGTGTGCTCAGCAAATACAGGCAGGCCCTCCAGAGACAGATGGATGGGGGATGATGCTCACAGCCATTTAGCTGATTAGTCAGGAAACATAGGTCACCTTGTGGAACTCCCCATTTTAAAGAATTAAGCAGCAAGACAACGAAAGGACTTTATATGCCATTAAAGCATCTTTTAACTCCGTAGTACCCTTGAGTATTTTTAATCCATGCATGGAAATGCAATGATGTAGCCCCTGATATCACAGTATTTGAGTGCTTCATCCACTCCCCCCAACAAAAGAAAGAGATGCTTTCCCATCCCCGTCTTTTATAGAGGGGAGCAAGGAAATGGCAAATTAAGTGAGCTACCCAAGATGGCATGAGAAAGCCGTGGTCCAGCAAAGCACTCAGTGAGACAGAATGAACGTACTATTAACCAAACTGTCCTCCCCACATGCTTTGTCTTGTTGTCCTACTACAGGGAAGGGCAAATGTAGCAAAGCAACTTAAGGACAATTCAAGTCCTTTGAGTTCTTATCTGAACAGAGATAGGATTAGTCAGCACAGGACAAATCGTCTGTTTCACAAACAAGGAAACTTCTCCAGCATTTCTACAGTACAAAATATGGACTGTATTTTTTATATCCCTCCACATGTCAGCACAGGTGCCTAAGTTACAGTTCAAGAAAATGAACAGAGCTCAGGGGGAGTTGCAAAAATGTGTTTTAAAAGAAAAGAACATTGAGTAGGTCTTTAACTGAAAATAGCATGGGTGCAAAGTTTATTTGAGTCATTTCATACAGACTGGGAATTTCTGTTTCACATTAGCTCTACCTCCTATTTCCAGCCTTAGAGGATCCAAAGTTATCAAAATCTCTGAGGACAAGGCACGTGGGAACCAAATTTGGATGCCTGTACTCACAGTAAGTAACACATTCTGTTCAAGCTCTGCCACTGCCATCGGTGGGAGTAGCTAACGTATGAATCACTACTACAGAAGTAGAGATCTCAAATCCTAGTTTTTATAACTACAAGTGGCCCAGACATGAATCTCATGCACAAGATATGAGCTGGCTGTGGGAACTGGTGAGAGATGTTCCACAGACAGTTACATGTAACGTCCATATGGGGTGAGGAGACAAGAAGTACAGCTCACTTTCTAGCATCAAAATGTGGTACCAAAGAAAAGAATTGAAGAACCATGGCACAAAGTCACACATCAGGACTATAGCCTGGGGCTTCATTTTTGACCAGTAAGAGAGCACTGCAGAAGCAGCCTTCCAGAGCACCTACAGCAAAATGCACAGGGTGAACTTTTTATCTGTAAGCACCCGAGAGGTCTTGCTCATTCTGCTGAGTGAAAATTCACATTGCAATCTTGCCACCTCTGATGCAATCATAATTTCCTCCTGGTCTTAAAATCTCTGTAAGCGAGTTCTCCCAGCCTTTGGAAAGGTATAATTATTTGGAAAGGTCTCCGAGAGAAAAATAAGACCTCTCCCTGTCAGGCTGACTGATCCCATGAACCAGCTGAAGATTACAGTCTTTACAAACCTGTCCCCAGCAGCCTGAGAGATGAAAGTCATGTTTTGAAGGAAAAAACATTAGATGAAGGCTGCCCCAGATAATGCCAGCTGCATTCAAATCAGATGAGGACTGATCCATTTGATGGCAAGGGTTCAGCTGAGCCTACCAATAAACAGTGCAGAGCRGCACAAACGAGCAGCTCACCTCTGATTTTGGCATCACCCTGTTGCTATTATTTCCTCACAAGTTTTAATCAACAGGCAACACAGTATTGATAACGTAGTATTTTATAGCTGATCGACTCCACAGTGTAGTGGTTCATGTCCTTCTGAAACTTAGGACTGTATCCACCTTCTCCCTATTCTATAGTCTAATAAAAATAATCAAACTCCCAAGGCTAAATTGTTCTCCTTTCACTTCTTTTTCTGTACATATCTTGCAGGCCAGAGCTTGTAAGACATCACAATTTGCAGCTTTAGAAAGAAAGGAAAAAGGAAAGAGATCAGAGAGCTAAGGGGAGTTGTTATGTTTCAAAGTTTCAACATCTCTGAGCCCTGCACTACAAATTGGTTCAAATTTCTCTCACTCCGGTAACAATCTAATTCACTCTCTTGGAAAGTTTATTGTCAGTGGGATTCTGCTGGTTCTGAGTAGAATAAAGATTTCTAGGTCTATGTCATATGAGCTGTAACTGCAGAAGTCTTTAGCATTTTTTAAGAGAAAGGGCACTTAAAAGAGAGGATTTATACAATGCAATGTTAKAAAGGAACGTTCAAACTACAGAGCCAAGGGACTGTATGAAAAAATCAGGTAGACTGGAACACTATCTCCAGGTTTAGGTGTCAAATGGTCTGAGATAAGCAGGTAACTTCCATCAATCATTATTACATTAAATTAGGAAAAAAATAACAAACAAACAAACWACCTCCTTTAGAAAGACAGTCAGTTTTGTTCTCACGTCAGCTAAGCCTTTAAGCATTCTTCTCCAAGAAAATCACCCTTCTAAGCAAGCTCAGCTATGCTCTTTGTAATGTTGGGTACGACTGTCTCATAGGACCAGCTATTGTATGTAGACACAGAAGGAGGCACTCAGAGTGTCTACGCTCATCTTTCTCATGAGTGTTCTTACACTCACATGTCCTGGCTTGTGTTACAGGATATCGAAGAAATTCTTAAACATATAAACAAGCCCATTTAACACAACTACTGTGGCACTAGAAAAAGGCAAGGGCAGCTACTCAGTAAAAGGGAGAGATATCAAATGAGTCATTTTTATAAACCAATCCTTCGATAATTCCTAGAGGGCAAAGAGAGCCCTCCCTTTTCATTTCACCAAGAGGCAATGGGCAGAAACTGAAGCACAGGCAGTTCCGCCTGAACGTGAGGGGGAATTTCTTCCCTGTGAGAGTGACGGAGCACTGGAACAGSTTGCCCAGAGAGGTTGTGGAGTCTCCTCCTCTGAAGATCTTCAAGGCCTTCCCAGATGCAACCCTGTCTAACATGCTCTAGGTGACCCTGCTGAGCAGGGAGGTTGGACTAGATGATCTCCAGAGGTCYCTTCCAACCTTACTGATTCTATGATTCTATGAAGAGTGTTTTGTCAAGGAAATTGTGAAGCTGATTAGAGAGATGAAAAAGCTGTTTCCCTCTCCCCTTTCCCCTCCCTTTCATTGAACATGATATTTTACTGCAATGCATGTGTAAAAAATGATAGATATGGCTGACAGGACTCAGTACGAATGGTGAAATCAAAAGATTTTTGATAGCTGGATCACCCAACCAGCCGTCACCAGAACCTGGAAAATACAATCACCTTTCCTTCACTGTGGAAATATGAAATTGTGACATGGTCAGAAAAGGGTCTAAATTTCTGATACATTTTGCAGGTCTATGTGACTTAGGAGCTCAATAGTTTCCTTTCAAAAGGACTAGATGCTCAAATCTTTTTTTTTTCACTTTCTGAAATGCACAGATGCATTGAGGGAAATTTTCARAGTTGGTGCCAAAAAGCCATGTTATAAATGTGGCAGTTTAAAGCTGATTAGAGAGATTTGCAAAAGGACTCAGACTATCCGAAAATCCTTTGAGGTGTCTATCTCCATTGAAAGSTGTGGAATTATCATTGCATATCCAATCTGTAGGTTTCTGGGGCCCAGATTCAGGAACTTCTTAATGACACACAAGATTTCCATGCGAAATTGACTCTAAAGTATCAATGTCATGCTTTGCAAATAGGACTCAAATTTTAAATCATCTGTTTTATCTTTGACCCTTCAAAATAAAGGTCTCTAGTTCCTTAACATTATCATCCTTATTTGACCTTAAGGGCTAGGCATTTCTTTAATTATACACAGATGCTATAAAACAGCACTCCTTCACAGTCACACAACCCCATCATCTGGCACACAGTRCAATTCTGAGACCTCGATTCAAGTCCCAAGTCCTAGATTCAACTACAGAAGAACAGTGCTGGGTTTTCTTTCTTTCTTTCTCTCTTTAAAGTCAATTCTTGGGCCTTCACATGGTAGAGAGAAGTTTGGAAAAGCAGCACCTGAAATGGATAGGCCTGGAGACAGAATATCATTTGTTTAATCTTCTGCTTTTAAGACAGTCTCCCAATTTTGGAGTCTGACACTTGGGAGAAGAAAGGAGGATAGCCACAAAGCAGATTTTTAGCAAACAGTATGTGCATCCTGGGATCTTAACAGAAGGAAACTGGCTCCTCAGAGGGTGATTCAAAACTGGAGTCTGAGTCATCCTTTCTCCCCACAGGGCTGCATAAGGGGACTGTTTGGAGTGGCTGGCTCTGCATTAAGACTGTATTATAGGCTAAATTAACTCTCTAAAGGATTGAAAAATAAGAAGTCTAACGATTGTAGCTTTTCCACTGAAGCACTAGGGCAGTTTTTCAGTGTTATTCTAACTAACACTATAACTAATGGT
Source organism: Rhea americana (assembly GCF_003343005.1). NCBI lineage: Eukaryota > Metazoa > Chordata > Aves > Rheiformes > Rheidae > Rhea > Rhea americana. Next base: position 1,807,562 of record NW_028185084.1, on the reverse strand, counting down.
GAAGCAAGAGTTCTGTAATTATCAAAAGATTTGCAGTTACCTACACAAGACACCACTGGTATCAGACAAGACACGCAACATGGAGACATCCAGCTATAGGGCTGTAAGATACGTATTATGAACTGAGCAATTGACACTGATTAGGACTAAAATCAAGGGAATATTTAGTGCCCAGGTAAAACAATTCATCCTTTGAAGGTTAGATGCCCTTCTCCCCTCACTGAACTGCCCAAAGCAAGCAGAGCCAGAGCGCATGACTTACCAGTAAAACCTGTTTGGAGTGACGCGCTCATGCATGAGCTGCCATTTTCTTCCAAAGTCCATGGAGCTGTACAGCTGAAAGACAGAAAGAGAGGGAGAATAAATTTTGAGGAAGAAGAAGAAAAAGGGTTGTTGCTCCATTCAAGAGTAAAATCAGCTCCACGAGCAGGAATGGACTGTCCTGCACAGTTTTCTATCAGCCTCACTGCTGGAGAAGGTTAATAAGGCAATCTCCTCTCACATTTAACCCAGACTGAAACTACCAAAGCTCAAAAGCAGAGTGGTGTTTCCAAAACCTTTTCACACATTTCTGTGCTTCCTGATTTCATCTGTCAACACATTCACTTCTGCTGCCATATGACAAAGCTGGCGGCTCCCCTGGCTTTTTCAGCCCAACAGGAAGCTCGTGATTGATGGCACATAAATTCCTAACATCAAATGAGATGAAAGGCAAATCAGATTAGTTAGACCGACTATGATGTGGTAGATAGTGACTCTATACTCAAGGTCATATTGTGATTCCTTTTTAGGGTGAGGATTACATCTCTGTTCTGTGTGGAAAAGAAAAGGAAATTGTTCCTAATTTACAACTCCTATGTTCAGAACAAGGTCGACATTTTGAGATAAGCTAGAAATCAATCTACTCAGCAGTTATATGTTCAAGACAGTGAAATGACTCTTCTTAAAAAGCAAATTTTCAATCTAATGCTCATTTTGTGTCTTCCTGGCTAACAAATGGTACGGTTGTAATGTAACCAAACTTCCATGCAACTCCAGACTAAGTCTCAGGCATAGGCTTTTTATATATGCTCTGCTTAATATCACATACAACATAATTCTCCATAAAGCTAGTTTATCACCACAATGCACTCACTCATAATCAAATCATACGTAAGTGCCTTTCCTCCAAGTTTGAGCAATTTTGTTTTTCAGAAATAACATTCACTTTGAGAAACAGCCTCTCTGCTTTACAACTAGATCATAAGTAAATAAATAAAAGGCAGTATTTTGAACAGGATTTCTAATAAATTTCATCTAAAATMAATTCTAGCTTAATAAATGAGGGTTGACTGCATGCTAAAAAGGTAGACAACAGTGCCAAGAAACTTGCATGTTTGTAATATCCAAACTAATACCTTAATGTGAAAACAATAGCATGTAAGCAAGGGTTGTGTATTTGATTTTGAGTATCTGAATTTATGAACTGGGGACAGGTTAGATTAGAACTTCAGATGAGAAGGGTTCACAACCTAGTGATACGTACTATGGAAGAGCTGTGATGGATACCTACGTGTAGGTGGAACGATAAGCTGCATGTGCTTGCACTGAATRTTACAGTTTCTTTAATGGGTAATGTCTTTGGCCACAGAGATCCAGCAGGCAGACCAGAGCCTGCCCATAGAACAATTCTATCAACAGAGGTGGTGCAGTGCTGTTTGAGCAGTGTCTGAAGCCTGAGGCAGCTGATTAATTCTTACTGTGTTTGCACTCACCTCTGCAATCAAACCTCTGCACTGTATACCTAGCAAAAGCGAAGTCAAAAACTAAAGTTCAGACCCTATCAAATTTCTGGTGCAACTGGGTTGTGCAAAGACAAAAGAATTAGCCCATCGTATTTCTGCCAATGTGAAGTCCTATTTCTACTGCTGACAATTTGAGCTGCCAGCAAATAAAGCACATCAGGGCAAAACAGATGGAAGCAGGTGTCTTCTAATCTTCATGTCAGGATGGGCTGCACTTCCCTAGGCTTCACTTCAACCAATATAGGTAGGCTTGTGGTAAGAATTATTAGGTAAGACTTTCTGCCCTGTGTTCTTCAGGAAAGCAGATATGATCCGAGTAGTCCTATATAGCCTTATTTCTTTGACTCTGTCACTAGATGAGATACAGCACCAAATAACTATACGTTACCTGGACCTCCTCTGCTTTTTCTGGTCACTTATCACAGTGATAAGTCTAAGACAGACAGTAGGGAAACCTCTGCCCAAAAAAGAATTCTCAGTAGATAAAAAGTAAAGCATCACTTTTTTAATTAAAGAAGCTAGGAAAAGAAAACTCTTTATAAAAATTCTASGACTGGTTTACGAAGCCAGTATCAATATTAAGAAAATTACCTTCTGAGAGAACATCCTGATTAAGGAAAAWTTTAAAAACTATTAATTGAAACTCCATGGTCCAGAAGTCAAAACTCTGCAGTACTACAGCTCTGCCTTAACATTAGCACAGTGCCTGGCAGCARCATTCCTTAGGGCCACCTAATGTGGTTTTACACACGTAGGGACCTCAGTGCACGGACTGAGTCCATCAGACAATTTGGCAACCCCTCCCTTTTCCTGACTGCCTGTACAGCTYGCAGACCAAGCCACGGTGCTGTACGAATCACCAGCTCCAGGCAACGTAGCTTCAGTTAACTCCCATTTACAAGCAAGTGGATCTGGCATCCTTATTGTATTTTGGAACAGAYTACCCATTCTCACCATGAGAGCAAAAGGATTAGCAAAAGACAACCATTTTCTTAGATTCACTGTTATCTTTTGCCCCTAGCATTTCTTTTCCTGTTGTRTCTCCACAACAGCGATAGCTGCAGACAGCACAGTCACAAGAAGCACAATCTCTTTCCAGCTACTCATCTACCCCACAGTGTCTCACTCAAGGAACACCCTTCTCTCTATCAAGTTAAGAACCAGAGCTCAGCTGCCAAGTACTGCTTTTTTTCCCTTCTTTTTATTAGATTTCAGGCTGACTGATGGTAGAAGAATTAAATTGAACTCGCAGCCTTTAGGTGAATCCAGATAAAGAGATAAGGGGAATAYTATTCATTTGAAGAACTCTTATTTATTCATTCACCTACTTATTCTAGGCATCTACTTTGAATTTTAAACAGAAGTAAAATGATTAAGTTTTGAAGCTGTGTGACAGACCAAGCTGCCTACAGCCCTCTTGGCCTTGTTCACTTGTATACTATTATTTACAAATGCAAATGTAAAGGTTAATGTTGAATTACTAAATAAAGCACACAATAAAGACCTTTTGTAGGCATAACATTGATCATATATATATCTATCTTCTGTTCACCTCCCCTCTCCTACTATAAGGTGCTTTTTAGAGGAGACAACAAATCTAGTGGCAAGTACAGCAGATTTCAATAGAGATTAATTTGCCCTGAGGTTGAATACCCACTGATGTAAGGAAATGAGGTTTGTTCAGTGCCAAGATTTTCCTTTTTCAGAGCTCTGCCCTGCCTCTATAGAGACAAATAATCTTTGGCATTTCTACCTCCCGAAGCACTCCAATACATTGGCTCACATGATGGATGGATTTCAGAGTACCATGAGGGTGCACCATTAGGGTATGCCCTTTTTGCACATCCTGTGTGTCATTTGAGCTGTTCYGATAAATGGAAAATTAACCCCATTATGGGCCATAATATTTGTCTAGGTTGGTCCTCAGCGAAAGTTCATTCTCATGACTTGAAACAGCTGAAGAGTGGCACACAGAGGACTTGACTATGCAACAGTCCAGGAATCCAGAACGCAAGAATAAAGTTCTGACTCTGAGGCAAGGGTGACAAAATTCAGTTTTTAACATGCAAACAAACTCAGCATCCCACAGCTACCACACAGGCACCTCAGTGAACACAGCCACTGCACTCAGCCAGTCCCAGCAGCTGCTGACTACCTCTGAACAGCCACATTCCAGCAGTATCCTGAAGGCTGAGGTGCTTTAGAGAACAGGCATTGATGTTCAAATTCCCTTTCGAGCCCATCTAAATGATGTTTATAAATCTCATCTCCCCTTGCAGCAGGCAACAGGCAGGATTTTCTTAGGAATGACCTAGAGTTCCTGCTTGCTCACAGTCAGGCATATGACGTTGCTCCAGGGCAGATGCCATTCAGGAAGGTGATGGGGCCAGCACTGCATGTCAARTACACACACATTTTAATGCACTTCAGGCATGACAGAGCACCTGAGGTATTATCCTGAAAGCCTGGTCAGCCTAGCACAGGGTCCAAGRGCAACCTTGCTTTCGTTTCATTCAGTCTGGTATTGAAGTCACCCCAGTTCAGCAGTGCCAGCACAGCCCTGAGAAAGATGAAATCTAATGGGCGCTGAGTACTGTGGTACACCTAGCCACATTCAGGAGTCTAGCTAGAGCTGAAGTTTAAAAATCAATAAATAAATAAATAAATAAAGATAGGATGCTGCAAATGTTCCTCCAAAAAGCAGCATGCTGCTCCGCACTCAAGAGCTGTAATCCCAAACATCACATCCACTGACGCAGTCCTGCGTTTAACCACAAGCACACAACCTGGTGGGGAGCGACCCTGGGAGCCTAAGTGACATACAGCTTGACTTTACCACAGACTAGAGCCTGAGCTCATTCTCGCCTTGCCCAGCACGATTCTGAATCACAAGAAAGAATATCGCTTCTTCAAACTCTAAAAGCACCTAGAATATTTTTCCTAATATTAGTAACGTTTGTGAATGATAAAAAGCAAGACCCTCAAGAAGAAGGCTTTATCCCTGATGTCACGCTCCATGCCAGGAACAGAGGCAACACAYGAGAAACACTGTGATAATTACAGGGCTGAAACGTAAGGTGTTACACACACACACACACACACACACACACACACACACAAACAACGCCGTGGACAAAAAATGCCTCTGTGCTGATGCAGATCTCCAGGGCAAGCTCTCAGGCAACACTCTGCATGCTTGGATGATCTCGTCTGGGGCTAGGATCATCTGCTTTGGATGTTTGTATATTTTCCCAGTAGGATCTGGCAAAAAAAATATAAAAAGCTGATTTTGCTCAAGTAGTCCAGCTTCTCAGAACTGGATCAGCAGGAGACACTGGCCTGTTTAAATTCCACCTACCCATACAGGGGAAAAGAATGAACAATAAGGGAAAAACCTGGACCTGGACCCAATAGGAAGGAATCGAATACCCTAGTGTTACTCTGAGCTGGTCAACAGGACTCATTTATGGGCCAGAAGGAAACAGGCACTTCTAAAAAACAATTCCCATACTAAGATATACTTCTGAAATTGCTTATTGCTCATACCCTAGAAGGCCCCACTTCTTTCCACAGATACAAAAAGAAGTTCAAAGTGGCTAGTTCAGAGGGAGATGACCTTTGTGGGRAGGCAAGGTAGGTGATTTAGGTGAGCTGAATTTCACATTAGGTTTCTCATGTTGACCTGCACATTCTTTACGTGGKAAGCAGGTAGAAGACTGCTTCAGGAGTCACAGCAAGGAGCTACGGAAGAGCCAAGCATCCAATAGCCTGAGTACACTTTACCACAGCAAGCAGCATGCTGAAAATGTTATGTACAGATAGACAACCAACAGACAACAGACTGAAGAAATYCAGAGAGCTATGGTATTTGTAGACTTTCTCGTGCAAACATAGAATAATTAGAGCATGATGAGCATATATAGAAAACTCTATTTCCAGATAAAATCAAATGTTCTTTGTTTCTATAAAATCAGTGTTACTGGTCTGGCCTGGGCAAACATCTGGAGAGAATCTCTGTAGTTTTCTGACCGCCTGCCAACCCTGGAGTGCAATTGGCTCTTGCAAATAATGCTGTYAGATAAAGCGAATAAGAACAGCTGGACTATATGCACTTAAAGGAACAATTCATTTATTACACACAAAATTAGACTTCCCCCCAGACAATACAACCAGCTGACGATGGAAAGATGCATTCATGTTAATCCGGCAGGGTGAGAGCTGGCACAGTGGTAATTACTGGGCAGCAGCTGACACATGGTAACATGATGGAAGAGGAGGGGCAGACAAGCCAGGCCTGCCGTGACCTCCGAAGTACACGATCCCGAGCAGTTGCTTGGATTGCTTACAYGAAAAAATGGCTCTGATCCCAGAATAACACAAAAGCAAACTAACATCTCCTCAGCCAGAGCTGGTGGGAAAAATTTACAAGATGGGGAGGGGGGAGGGGAGAGTGGGGGTCTGCCAAAAATTCAAATTGGGACAGAAGAAAAAAAAATAGGTTAATATTTTCTGTAGGAAATCAGACTGCACGCAAGGGATCTGCRAAGAGTAACTCAGAAAAACAAGTTTACTGCAGGTTCTTAAATTCTCTTTCCAGTGGGAAAAAGACCACATTATTAGAAAAATATCAGAAGCTCAGAAACTGAAAAAAAATGTAAACCACTCAGAAAACTCTGTCTTTTCTCTATACTTCTGTGTTAAGGACGAAATTACAAAAGAGGAACAGGACATCACTAATACATCAGAAAGTTCATTCCTGGAAGGAAAATGAACTTTCTAGAGGAACAAACTTACAAATACTTTCCAACCTTGAGAACAGAGAATAAAGAAGCTGATAACTACCATAGATGACCCATCATGTGGCGAAAGGGAGCTGTACACAGTAAATTCAAACTACAATGAAAATGATTCAGGAGATGTCAACACCAAGCTTTTCTAAGGGCAGACTGAGCAGCTAGATACTGCAGGAGAACTATTTTGCAATATCTTGGAACTATATTCTGTATTGAATAGATGAATGATCCCCACTTCATCTGCTGCAAAGACAGATCCTATTTTCCACAACTAAAATTAGACATAGAAAGGGTTTTATAAGGTCGCCCATATTTAAAAAAAATACTAAAGTAAATAAATAAGTAAAAGAGTCTATAGTGCAGGAGATAACTGTGCTCCAGCAAGTAAAAAGGTATGAGAAATAATTGCATTTCTCCCTGTTATTTCTTTCATTTGACTCTAAAATGACCCATTCTCACACTCTGCCACTGTGAGATGCTCCTGACAATCAGATTTATCTAGTCACCATGTTCCCCACTTGCTGAAATTACTGAAGAAATTCCCAGTTGTCGAAGTAGTCTTTCTTTTTTTGTTTTGGGATTTCATCATTTGAACTGCTAAAGGTCCTTCCTTCAGCTCCAGATGAATCATTGTGACACTAACTCCCTCTCTATTACTACTCATTCATGCCAAAAAATCCAAAAAAAAAAATAATGTATAGGATAATAAAGTTCTCAATAGCCAAGACTGGTCCAGAGATTTCCATCCAGGACTGACAACATATGATCCACTTCTCCATACTCATTTTTCCATTTGATTTTCCCCCCCTCTCATGGCCCTACAAGCTAAACTCACCCRTGCAACCATTCTGCAGCCAGCAGCTGCAGTTCCTTTAGGAGCAGAGCTGGTTGGAAAACCTCACAGGAGCAGAATATCAAATAAATAAATAAAGAGAGAAGAAAGAAGAACTGGATGAGAAGAAAGACTAGGTAGATGTGGTATAGTCATAAAGACAGCTGCTGGTACTACAGAAACACGTCCTACTTCCAAATCATAGTTTGCATCTTATCCTCCCCTCCCACACTTCATGCATTCCTTTCTGAAAGCAGCTGGATCCCTCTCCCAGCACCAGCACAGCATTTAAGCTGCTGGACCCATACAGCTCTGTTTCTCAGGTCCTCCTGTGAAGCAGAACATGTTACTTGCAGCACACCAGGGACAGGTCTTATGTCTAATTTAAGCCTCAGTAGGGTAACTGAAGTCAGCTCAGGAACAGCACTCTCCATAAAAGAGGCTCTCCTTAACACAGTACGATAGACTGCATTTAAGGATGACAAGCAACTCACAAGCAATGATACCATCTGCACTTGTTCCTTCCAGCTTCTTCCAGGAAAATATCTGTCCTTGCCACCCTGCTTTGCTGAGGCTCCAGAAGAGCCAAAATCTGAAGGTGTGAATGCTTCCGGACTGTTAGAAAGTGAAAAGGAGAACTCTTAGCTGTCTTCTCTTGCCACAGGCTGCTGTAAATCACATCTCAGGTCCTTATTCCTGCACTCAAGAACCTAAAAATAAATCCCACTTGCTGAGCCAAAAGATTCTTGCAGCAGCTGGTGGAGCTGAGTTTAAGAAAAAGAAGTCTACCAGCACCCTATTTACGGGCTTTGTTTACACAGAGTTGTAAAAACTAGTAATTGTAATGAAAACAAATGGACCAGTTTATATCTCCGTTTTGATTTCTTTTCCAGGTGATTAAAGCCTGCATCAAGAGCACTCATTAGAGCTCAAGACTCCTCTCTAACATGGTACAGCCAGATTGTCTTAGATACTGAGAAAGAATGTGTCCACTGCCTGGTGCCTGCCAGAGACCTACCACAGCTGCTTATTCCCCTACAGATGTTGCACAGCAGAAACAGCACTGAGAATACACATCCCTTTGATGAGAAACTGGTCTAGGCAAATCAAAATCTACATGCATTTCCCTCATTTGTTTTATACAGAAAGACTGTATCAGAAGATAGGAGATTCTCTTCATGTTTTAAAAGCTGTTATTGGAATATTTCACATGCTGGCTGGCAAAAAAAAGGGGCTTAGGATGAAAGAAACTCAGTCTCCCACTGTTCTTATAGGAAACTGGTCAGATCTTCTGAGCAAAACTCATCCCACATCTGGTTTATAAAGAAACCAGGCAGGGTAAGGTAATGCACAGATGTTGTGTTCAAGGTTTTACTTCTCAAAAAAGTGCTTTCGCCTGATGGCTCCACTCAAAGCACTGGTGTTTGTTTAAACCTAACACTCAGAACAAGACTTGCCTCTTTCTATTTCTCTACTTCATGTCTAAGAAAAAGAGGAAATTGGATTAAGACGGTGGAAAAAAAATAATGTCCACTCAAAATCCATTGCACTTCAATTTTCTTAAGCTTATTTGGTACTGAGCATACTCAGCCAAAGATTGCCATTTCTGCTGAGAGCATAGCCTCTCTTTTGCTTTTCACCGACAGACTTGTTTGTAATGGAACAAGGGCTCCAGATACAACTGCAACAGTAGCAGTGATGTAAGTGTCACTAAAGGAGTTAAAGAATGTTTCACACCTAGGTGAAAACCAGTCTCTCTTCTCCATTTCTTCCAGCCCCAAAACTTTGGAGTCATTCTGAATTGGGAAGAAAAGCTATTTTCAGATTTTTTTTCTTGAACTGAAAATCTAAGGAAAAGAATATGTTCATTTTGGTCAGTCAAAACATAATTTCAATCATGTCTAAATAGAATAATTTTAACAATTTGCAAAAGGTACTATAAATAGAAATGACATTTTGAGGGAAAGCTAAGTTTTTTTGATGGCTTGTTTGTTCCCTTCTTCATGACATTTTAACCACTCAGAAAGAGCTCTGGAGTCCCAGGGAAGACTAAAGCTAAGCAATTTGTTGACACCAACCTGACCTTTTTCTATTGAAAGTTTGGGCTTCAGTAAGGCTATTAACGAAAGACATGAAAGAAAAAAAAAATACCCTGATCTCCAGAGCCTGAAAATGGAGAGACAAGAAAGAGAGGGAGTGAGAGCATGCAGTGCCCAGGAGCAGAGCTTCCTGCATCAGCAGTGCAGAGCAGAGTGTAATTCGACCGATCACAGTAAGGGGCACTGCTTGAGCACTAACTCCTGCTACCAGGACCTGAAGGCGCACAGGAGAAGATTTTTATTAATTTTTCTTCCACTAACAGGCCAGAAACTTCAGTTAACAGGTTCAGCCAGAGTCAGAGGCATGTTGCASGCTGCTCCTGCAGCTGCTGCTTCACTCTTTCTTTCCTTAGGATCAGCTCTTTAACAGTGGCAAAAGACTGAATCAGCTCTGATGGTTGCTGACCTTTTTCCTCCTCTGAGACAGGTCAGTCCCTGTCCCCAGCTTCTTCTCAGCTTAAACTCAGGCAGTTTCTGGCCCAAGGTCTGTGTTAAGCATTTCCTTCGGCTGCACGGATACACCCAGCAGGGCCATGCAGCACAACCACCCGCCAGGCAGCTCCGGGCCCTCTCACCCCAGCAGCAGCATCTTGTTCACTCCTGGGGAWCCCACACTGCACACTTGCAAAAGCTCCTCTTCACCCTCAATGTTTATGCTCCAAAATTTAACTATRAGAGAAATAAGATAATGGACAGCACACATCTAATGGGAAGATTTTTCGTTCACATGTGCTTTATTGTATAATGTATGTCTTTAATTACAGTGCAAGCATCTGGTTGTATTCATTGCTGGATATATTCATCGCTAATGCAGAACAACTCTTCTTGTTTGAGTGTGAGACTACAATGGGCCAAGCAGGACAGTCTCTAGCATTAGTCAGAGCGGGACATAAAGCTACAGTCACTTACTGGCTTTTCCCCTCCCTCCTGATACCATACCCATAGTCCCATAGAGGTTAACCTCCATGTTATGTGGAACAGAGTTTAATCGAAAGGATTTTTTTCAGTCTAGTGAAAGAATGAGATTTCATACCACCAAAACATCTTTCAAATTCATATAAGATTTTGCTGAGTTCTTTCTTTAGATAGAAAAAAAACCCACCAACATGGGGTTAAACAACTGAACTGTAAGGAAGTAAATTGCATTCAGAATGGCATTTTATTCTGATATGTAATTCTTTTCATATAAAAAAGTTCACATGACTTGAAAGAAATAAATATTATTTGGGCTCAAGCAGCATGCGTCATTTTAACAAAATTGAAGCCATGAATTTGGCTCCAAGTGAAACTGTACATTGTTTAACACACTCTTACTGCCTCCCTGCCCCCAAATTCATTAGCATTTTCATGGGGAAGGATGCTACTGAAGATAGTTCCTCTCAAATCCATGACCCACTACACCACACTGCAGACCGTGGGTTGAGATGCATCCATTCTCACACAAGAGAAAACATGAAGAATTTGCCCCAGCTGAGCACATATCCTCCTCAGCAACAATCCCAYGGGCCAGAAAGCAAAGCTGCTCCCACTCAGTCTTAGCCCCAAGAGAGGCAGATGTCCACTCTTCTCATACAGGTCTTGTCTCACCAGCTGAAGAGCAGCAGACTTCACACACCATAGCAACTGCAACTCTCTTCTCAGTGTAGTGCAATGCAACTCATTATTTCTTTATTCAGAGCAACCTCACAAACTGTCCACATTTTTCCACGATGCTGTATCCCCCTCAGCTTAAGGCCATGGGTTCTATAAGGGATCAACTATGCAAAGAAGTGATYATTGCAGAGCTTGTACTGTCCACTGAACACTGCTTTCCAAAGAAAGGAATCTGAACRGGACCATACTGGATTCTAGAAGCTRACAAGTAGCTCTTGCCATCTTCAGGGAAAAATGAGAAGCCTGATGCTGCCTAGYACATTATCTACAGGCACTCACAAAAACAGGGCAAACAAAGGTTCAGTTATTGGAACCAGATACTTTCCGAGGACTGAGGAAGCCTGTGGCAGGGAACTGGATACCTACAGGATGCCCCAATTAATCCTGCTCCTATCTCACCCTCCTCTGCTGTCACAGACCATATCAGTCTCTTGGCACACACA
>NW_028185084.1:1792268-1795888 GCF_003343005.1 Rhea americana | reverse complement strand
AAGCTCTCTAGATTTGCTCCACACAGCGACATTAGTGCATCAGCCCAGCAGGTTCACAGGCCAGCGCTGTGTGTTCAGGGCAGCTAAGCACTTCGCTCTCTTTGGCATGGGTTTCACTCACTCTGAGGCAAAGATGCATATACAGGGAATGCATCACAAGCATGGGTGCCAGAGAGAACTTGAAGGGAAGTCAAGAAAAAGTAATAACAAAAGTGACCCAAGSAGAGAGACTCCAACAGCTGAATATGCAGAATTTCTCCAGGGAGCATTAAAAGGAAGCACAGAACTGTCTACCTGTATGTAAATGGTATAGCACTTCATGTAAATGGTACAGCACCAAGCAAGGAGGGAAAGCTTYGAAGGGATTCAAGCTGGATGAATCAGTAAAAGAGGTAAAACTAAGAGGATAGTACAAAGAACAGGCTGGTATGGGTGAGAAAGCAAGGACAAACAGTTCTAATCCTCAGAGACCCTTCCTAGATACAGGTCCTAAAACAGATCAAAACAAGCATTACAAATACTAATTTTTATAACTTCCTTTCCACTTTACCACTGGTCTCTATTACTTCTAAAGGCAGTGAGGTCTGCAAAGGGGCCAGAGGGCCATATTCTCAGCTCTGCCTTCTAAGAGATCCAGAAGCCAGGCAGGATGGCAAAACTGACATTTAACACACAAACTCCAGCTGGCTTCTGCTGGCTAGGCCTTACACAGACATAAAACAGKCTTTATAGGCTGCTCTGTAGCCAAGAACAGCCATAATACAGCTCTTTCGTGCCATAGATATGCCCTGGATACCATCCTGAAATRTCCCTGGGAAGCAGCAGTGAATGAAGGGGCAGAGCTTAGGGCCTGTGCAGGTCCTGCACTGGAAGGAATCCTCTGAACAACGCTGGTCCCTACACGCCGCATGAATGCTCTGTCCTGTCTGAGATTAGGACCAGATTCCAWACCAAAAATGCCACAGATCACAGCCCGCCACAGTCAATGGGARTCTCGYGTTCTCCAAAACAGAACGCACATATCCTCAATAGGACGTTTGTGGCTATGAAATGATTTCTGTGAATGAAAAGATTATAAAAACAYGGTAAAGAACTTCAACTTCTTTTGATGGTGTTAAAAATTAAGCTTTGTACCAACAGATACTGTCTCCAACGCAAAAATCCTAGCTCTTGTACCACCTTGCATAATTTATTCTTTCAGGTCATCCTGCTTACCTCACACTTGTCACATCCTGTTCTATAATAAATCAAGAGAATTAAAATTTAGAGGTGAAATGGCCCATAAGTCTTGATTCATTGGATTTTTCAAGTGCCAAAGCAAACCTGAACATATATAATGACAGGAATTGCAATTGCTTTCAATCTTAATCTCTTTGTTTCCCCTGCCAGCTCTTGTCTCCACCAGGGGCTTTGGTAGGCTCAGTGATGTCCTCCAGTGCTCATCTTTACAGCACTCAAAGTCCTTCACTTTGGCCAGATAGCCAAATTTCTCACTGGGCAGATTCCCTGACAACCCACACATTGACAAGGGGCACCTGTGGAAGGTAAAAGCAGGGCCTGCTTCCACAAGCACCCATCTCTACACACGCAAACACATGCATGCGCACACACAGCCAAGACAGATATCACATGTTAGATAGCRTTTCAGATTTGGAAAGCTCCAGGGGAGTATTCTTTCCTGTATCCTGAGCAGCGAGTGGTCTCAAGGAAGACATGTCATCCCTCTTTGCACTTCACAGTGACTTGGTTCATCTTGTTCCAGCCGTGCAGAGGAGATTGACAATACCACCCATGCACCCCCGTGAAGGGCAGTATWCGAGCGCTTACAGGAGGAACCCAAATGAACAGCTTCATTGTAAATGCCAGCCACCATCAGAAAGAATTCAGCTTGACAGCTGCARCAGAAACTGTCACTGCACTGAGGCATCACTGCCAGAAAAATCATCAAATGAGAAACTAGCATGTTTCAGGGATCCCCTAGGGCTACTGGGCATACACCATTTACACTGTCATCTCCGATTCATCCATCATCCAGTCCTTGCAATTAGACAACATAAACTTTTACCTTTGGAATAAGTTAATTTGTACTTCCAGATCATGCAAGAAAAAGGAAGCTCTTATCTAACTTCTCTTTGCAGCTCTCTAGGTTTTTATATATTTTGCAATGCTTGTATTTAAGCTAACTACTCYGTTTAATTCAAACTCTAGTTAACTTCAATGCAACTTATGAAATGGGAAAAAAACAAAAACAAACAAATGCCAACACTAAGCAACTCAATCCAAGGCAACAGTCATATTAGCACATCACCAAACTTGAGTAATGTAACAGTAAAAGTTGGCCAATATTCACAGTGATGGTATAGTATAATTTATAGGATAAGAAAAGGCTGCAGAGAAAGCATAAAGCAGGCTTCATGCTGCCACTAAACGAAAACACAATCCAGCTGGCGAGGGAACATCAGGCTCAATTTTGCAGCAGCAGAACTTTCAGCTGTGTCAAATTTGTGCCTTTGGATATATGTGCATAGCTTGGTTGGACTTGCACTGAGATCTGAGGAAATCGTCTGGCCTGAAGCAAGTGCTGTGTTAGTAAGAGGACAAAACCAGAGTCCTGATTCGGCRGCAAAACTTTCGATGACACCAGAGTGCTTCTATGGTACAGCAGGAAAGTCCCTTTGGGTGCATTGTTTTCTGCTTAACATGTTGTCTGTACGTGCTGTCTGTTATCTCTTGAACACTGTACATAAGTACAAAACGCCACCAAATCCACATTCGGATGCTCATGATCACTGAGCCTCTGGCAGGGATGAGCAACTCAAGATAGGAGGTTGTGGGTACCATCAGGTTTTCCTCCGCGTGCTCTAAAGAATCCCAAGGACTTTGCAGAAAGCCTCAAGGTGGTTGGTTTGTTTTTTCCAATTGTCCTTCCTCTCTCAAAGACATTATCCTCCATTTGCTCCCTCAGCTTTCTTTTTATCATACCCACAACAGTTTGGATGTGCTAAAATAATACTGCATCATGCCCTAACTTTCATTTTATAGCCACCCATGGTCCTATAAAAATCAATTGAACACAAACCCAAAGAATTTTATTACACGGCAGGAACATCTTGTAACTGACACAAACTATTCCACGGCTCATACTGCAAAACTTCAAGCACACACACGCATATCCACGCAATGACCAGCCCACCAGTCTGCACCCAGACAACTTACATGGAAAATCAGGTTGAGATATAGACCGAAACACAACAGAAGACATGCAATATTTGCAATGATTAATACAGATCCCTTTTGGAAGGGTAAATAGCCCACAGCAGAAGAGTGCTGAATGCTAGAACTGGGACATTACATGAGATTTTTAGGCCTTTCTTTTTTGTTTTTCTTTAAAAATAAAGCTTCTGGACTTATTGATTTGAAGAAGTATTTCAAAAAAACTAAAGCACTAGGAGAAATATAAAAGCACAACATTCAATTGGCTTCTTTTCTTTTTTTCCTGCCAAATTCTTGACTTTGAAAGGACCAACCCATGTTCTAAACTCGTGTTGCATAAGCTATGGCTTTCATGCAGGAGATAAGCCCACCAGGGACTCTGCATCTCTCAGCAGGCAGATTTTAGG
>NW_028185084.1:1740229-1792243 GCF_003343005.1 Rhea americana | reverse complement strand
CTGTACACTGAAAGGAGTAAACAACATCTATCTTGTTTTCTTGAGGGAACAGAATACCATACATGTTTTCAAGCCAAATCCTCCAATGGTATAAATCAACATTTCCCTGCTAAATCAATAGAGCCGCACTGAATTTCAGCTGCAACATATGTGACTGCACACGTCTTTTGTAAACTAACTTAGGTGTGCCATTAGATCAGAACATGGTCCATTTGCCTGCTGAAACCAAGCACTTGAGGCAGAGATRGTTTGGAGTGACTCACAAAGGGGAGGAAAAATAAACCAGAGAGAAAGACCTATTTGTAAAAGAATCTAAAACAAAACTAGGGCCACACACCAGCCTCCAGCACTAGAGAAGTCTATTTCACAYACAGCCACTAAATAACTTGGACTGGAATATATGAGCTTCTCAGTGTATCACTGTGCTACAATGTTACTAATGGCACAGTCCACCCTACCAATGCTTTACAATTACAGCATTTGTTGACATGAAATTCCCATGTGGAGGTTTTACTAAGGCTAGAAGGTCTATCAGAGTCTGAAGTTTAGTGAGCGATGAAGTTGCAGGTAGAGAGACTCCTATTATCTTTTCTACAAGACAACGTGGTCCAGCAGAAAGGGAAGCAGAATATGATTTAGTTAGTTTGGGTAACTTCATCACTCTGCCGCTGGTCATCTGGCTAATTTTGCATCGCTCACTTCACCCTTCTGTGCCTCAGTTTCCCCTCAGCCTCTCTCGCTGCTTTGTCTGCTCTGCCTCTGTATTGACAAAGAGCAATCTGTAATTTCTGGGCCATTTAAATATTCTTCCCATGGCAGTGGTATGTAACAGAACCAGGACAGGACTGTGCTATCACGGATACTGCTGGATAAATCAAATGATTCCTCCTGACCATGGCAAGAAGGGAGGTACTGGGAACTGCACGGTGCCGAAATCACCAGGGCATCCTAGGATTCACAAAATCCAGTCACTTCTGACAGAAGAGCAGCAGAGAGGAAATGTCATCCACTGCCTGTGAACCTTCTGCAGTTGTTCATCTTTTGGCTCTCAGATATGTACTTCTCAGCTGCATAAAAAGACTTTGCTAAGATATGCTTTCAAATCCTTCTTGACTGATAATGTAGTTATATTAGCAGAAGTAAATTATAGTAAAAATATAGTAAAGGGATATCCTTCTGGATTCATCTATTTATCTCATTTCACTGAGGCAACCTGGTAGATAACTCACCCATCTACACAAACAAATCCTGTTAGAGATTATAAACAGAAGGATCTTGATTACAGAAGAAGGAAGCGAGAAAATAAGCCATCACGCTAATTCTGCTGCATGAACCAAGAGGTAAGGACAGCTAAGGATTGGGAATTTTATCTTTTCTTGCATATTGTCTTTGCTCTCTCCTCCTAGGTGAGACTTCAGTAGAGGCTCCAGCCACAACAGTAGGAATTAGGGAATTTTATGTTCCCCCCCCCACACACACACACACACTATTTTTTCTGATATTGGCATATCGTACATGACCCCTTTCACACAAACCCAGGCAGCAGGGTGGGCTTCATGTCAGGTGTCTACCTATACTACCTTGTAATTTCAGGTGTCAACAAGGCAAATATTTAAATCTGGGTAATATAAATCCTTCACAGTCAGTGGAGGACTAGTCGATACAGATAATGAAGTCTGAGGTGCAATCATCCTCATCCTAGATCAGCCACTTACATGTGCTCCAACACCATTCAGTAGATCAGTACCAACTATTATGGGGAGTCTAGACACCTAATTCAGGCGTATATGGCTATATTTTAGATCCCAAAAGTGAGGTGAAATAGATTCTGCTACTGGTGTTCCTATTCTTRAACCTTGTTCTTTCCTTCATTTTTATTCCCATCTTTTGTATTTATAACCASTCCTTGCCACGGTCAGTCTCCAAAYAGAATCAATATATAGCCATGATTCAGTGTGGTCCAGCAATAAACCACTGGATTCTTACTCTCTTATAAAATAAACTAGGTTTCTTAGCAGTAGAGCACATTTAAACATCGAATGTGTCTCAGGTTTTTTTTATCTCTATATTTTCCTTCTCAAAGAAAAATCTGTTCACAAAGCATCTATATCATAAATATAAAGCAATAAGAAAGTCTGTTCTAGCTAAATCAAGTTTCACAAGCAGTTACTTTCTGTTTGCCACCACAAATCATCACAAGCCCAAAGTTCACTATTTTGCTAGGACAAAATTCATTGGGGAACTTCTGAAGTAGAGCCAGTGCTGCATAATTTAATTTCTCATCACCCATTAAAACTGCCAGGCTTACCATAATCAGAATGATAAATGCAGAGTCATATGTCTTCTTCCCGACAGTAATGCCCATCAATACTTCAAATGCAAACAATTGTGACTTTTGACTTTATAAAAATTACCTGGTGCACCAACACCGCTTAATTAAATCATTTAAAACTGCTTTTGTTACATTTAGTGAATGATATAGTATCCTGCAATAAAACATGCAGCAGTACCAATGCTTCACAATGCTAACAATTAAGGCTCACTTCACTTATGCCAATTGACAACACAAGTGCTCCTCACTTCATTCAGTTTGTGCATTCCAAATGAACTGGTTAGCGAAAAGGGTGCTTCTTTGCTAATGAGTTTTGTAATCAAGGCATCTATTTTAATTTCAAATTGGCTAGATTGGGGAAATTGCCGAAGTAAATGACTGCTTCTAATTAGGATTATAAAAATATTCATCATGCAGCAGAATTACAGTAAGGTCTTGATTTCCCTACATTTGCATTTAGCTTTAGTTTAAGAGTGGAAAAAAAAACTCCTGATAAATTGTCTTCCTTTTAATGAATTGAACAAACACTGTATCTGTTTTAGTCGTCCTTTCATTTAAAGGCATTGATACATATTCATGATTTGTAAATGAAGTTAAGTGATTTTGATTGTTCAGGTCATTACCATATTGAAGAAGAGACTTCCGTAAGTTGCCTTTAAATATTCTCAATCTCAAGGGTTTAGTTTGATTTTTTCTTCTCCCCCCCACTCCCCTTCTTTTCTTACTGCACTAACATTTCAGCTTATCTGTTTGATGGAGCCCTGCCTGCCTGGGAGAGCTGCTGGCAGGTGGCTTGTCCAGCAAAGGACACATGATGTTTCTGTAGAACCTGATGTTCTCAGAAGAGCGTTCAAAAGGCAGAGAGATGAAAGGCGTATTTGTGGTTAAGTCATGGGAACAGGACTCAATCTGGGTTCAGTTTCTGACTTTGTTACAGTCCTCAGTGGTAGTCAGGCAATGAAACACTTTAATGACCGTGCCTGAATACACTATGGATACTCTGGGAACACTGCTTTGTCTGTCAGCTTCACATTTAAGTGTAAGCTCTCTGGGGCAGGGATTGCTTTTTACTGTGCGTGTGTAATACCTAGATCAACAGGCCAGTCATTGTGCTGGAGATCCCCAAGTGCAGTTACTGTAACGTGGCTTACACTAAACATGAAACACTAAGCGCTCCTTCCAGCAGAGCAACGTCATCGCATTTTTCATCCCTGAATCTGATAGACCTGTAGGAGTTGTTATTATAGCAGCTTCCTCTATTTCTTTCCCCTTTAGGGGAGAGAAGAATACAAATACAGTAGGTGTTCCTGAGGCTTTACTCTACAGGGTGCTCAAATGCCAGATTGGTACAATACAAATTTGAAAGCTGAATATTGTATCCATAGGACTGGAACCACAGCCATCATGTTCTTCAGATGTCAAATGAGCCATGAGGGGAAATGAGCCCCAGTGTGTTCTCTCATGTCATACAATGAAACAGCAATTCTACTGCAAAGGGGCCGTGCGGGAGCACAAATAGGTTTTTCTCCTTGTTAAATGTAACGTTGACATCTTGCTAAGAAAAGCTGAGTTTTACTCAAGAGTGGGGTCTCAAGCCATGCTGATGGAAGGAGGACTTGCTTATACCTATGCACCTCAGTACTGTTGAAAAAATCCCAGCTTTCGTTCCCTGTGCTGTCCTGGGAGCCTGAGCCCAAACTCCARAAGAGAATTCACCTGGCTGCCTCGGGGGCTCTGGCTCTTTGTGTCTGGGCTATTAAACCTCTCCCATGTAGTCACGGTGTTATTTGCAATCCTTTTTGATAAATTCAGTGGTGTCTAATCAAGATAGGTCTCTGACATAAAAACACACTCAATTTTCAGGTGATAATTTGCCATGTCTCCAGCATTGAAGGAATCTCCCCAGTCAGATCTGATACTGTCTGTCAGGTGCTAATCAGTGATAAAACAGGGTCTTGCAGATTTTGTTTATCATCTCATTTGAGGTGATATTAAGACACTCATTTTCTTCTGGCCACTTCCTGCTGAAGATTAAGCCCTATGGAGGAAAAAGGCACTGATTACCAAACTCTTTGTTTATCTAGTTCTCTCACATTCTTCATGTTGTAGCTAGGGAATTTCAGATGGTCTGTTATTAATTATTCAGTCTCCCATCTACTCCCAGCAGGTTCCAAATCACATTTTGGCCTGCAATAAACGGTGGGTCTGTATCTCTTCGCATAGTTTTCTCCTCTTAACAACAGTGGTTTGAAATATTTTAAATCTCTTTTTCCCTAATTCCCTAATATCTTCCTTTTTAATTATCTTTTAAACAAATATTCAAGCAAGAGAGCTGTGCATGCTGCTCTGAGAAGTTTCAAAGTCATTCTGAGATAAATTCCACAGGGCAGGGAACTCCCTTCCATTTTTATCTCTAGACTGATCTGTTCCCCATAATGGTATCATGGGGGTGAAAAGCTGAGTTTATCGAGAATTAATTGGTTCCTTGCATAGATGAAACAAATTATAAGGCATTTAAATATCAGTAGCAGAAATAAAAGTCTGCTTTTCATCAGAAGATAAATCAAAGAGCTGAACATGGGTTTGTCAAGGTATTAGATGCTGGATAGATGAATAACTGCATTCCTGGCCAAATAAGAGAGTTAGCAAGGTGCATGGTCACAGTTAGCTAGGAGAATTAAGAACAGGAACAGGTATGTTGTGTTGACTGCTACTGACAAATTATCCTGAATTACCCTTTGGATATTTCAAAGGGTAAACAAGTGGTGGTGGCTGTGACTTGTCCTTCAGTGAATAAAGTGACCAGAAGCGCCATCCAAAAAAAAAAAAAAAAAAAAAAGTTTAGACAACCTGCTGCAGTCCATTTCCTGCACTGAATCTTCTCCCCTGCTCCTCAAAACAGTCCCAAACAGAAGAGAGAGACAATACAAATTAAAGAGCGTCAATAAAAGATTTTGGGGGGGTCAACTGATGGCATATTTGATTCTTTCAATTGATAAAGGAGATAGTGTCGTCAAAAAGCCTTTGGTTTTCTGAAGCATGGAGTCATATCTCAGGGAGAAGTACTGTTAAGAAGAGATGGGCTCCACCAATGGAAGGTCATTTCTCGACATGAGCACTGCAGGTTTAGACTTTAAACTAAGATCACATGAGACTGGTAACATAAATCCATAGATAAGAATAAAAACAGGGACCTAAGGGATAAGCTAAGGGAGTGGAAATATTCCTAACAAGGTTATAGAAAGAACAGGAAGGAGAACAGTAAGTCAATCTGCACAGCATCTGACATACCTGACTGTAAAGGTTGGGATTAAGAGGGAGCAACAGGAGAAACTGGAAACATCAACTTATGACCAAAACTAAACATGATATTGGCATAACAGAGACTGGCTGGAAAAATTAATGACTGGAATATTACCACAGAAAGGCATCACTTTTTCRGGAAAGGAAGGACAAGCTTTATATATCAACACTTACTCTGAACTCTCATGACATTCTCCTGAACAAGCTAAAGGACTACAGGAAATTCATATTTACTGAGTACAAAACTAACTGCGACGCCATATTCTGAAAAGTTATTGCTTTTCCACTGTTAGACTGGGGGATTACATTGATTCTGGTTCCACAAGGGCCTCACAGGACTCTACATTTTTCCACTCCATATGAAAAGGGACAAAAAGGCAAGGGACAGAGGAGGACCTGCAAAACCAGGCTGCAATGGAAGAAGCAGCCCTGACAGCATCTCTTTAGGTAGACTTCTTGAACTGCAGAGCATCACGATAGCCTCTGCCCACTTACTTTAGGAGCTCCTGACACCACTGGTCAGCAGAAGAGAGATCAAGTAATCATTGACAGTGGCACACGCAGGCACAGCTGGGAGAGAGGYCACAGCACAGCAATGTGAAGGTGCAAGATCCAGATCAGGCTTTAGCAAACCAGAGGGAAGRATAACCACACAATCTTATGAAGATGCACAAGACTTGACAGATCTACATAAGGATTTGGCATTCTTAACTCAAAAGACACTTTCTGACATCAGCCTAACCCCCATCTAACAGAAGTTCATGGCTGACTTCCAGTTGCAATTCAGCTTTGACAAGTCCACTGCTTCCAGACAGGCTGGAATGTATCACACCGTCCTTTCAGTCATTTCAATCTGGGGACTTCACGAARCAACCACTGCCACAGTCTATAGCACTACCTTTGTGCTTTAACAGCGCTGCCCACATTTCTGCATCAATTACAATTGCAGTAAAGCTGTGTGATCCTAAAACAGGGAGACATGATTCTTTTACAGTTATTTCTAAGCCAAGAAGTAGTTGATAATCTGTAACTGTGTTACTTTAAGCAAACAGGAAAAAGCACCCTCTGTTGTTCCAGTCAAGGATCAGCATTTAACTAGCACTTGAGTCTGTCTTTCTGAACACTGATACTTGGATTCCAGAAGAAAAGCATCATGAGTTTGCCTTGCATGCAAAAGCAGACATAAAGGCACGGCCTGATTTCCAGYTGATCCACTTCTATTTGATCAACAGACTGCAGATCCCCTTTACCCGATCTCCGCTCTTGCATTCCAGACAAATTTATTCAGTTTCTGGGATAAAATGCAAGCAGCCTCAGGGCATTTCTAACTCACACTTCACTTTCCTTGGCTCTTTTCTGGGTAGGAGAAAACAGTTGTGGTAGGCTACAYTCTCCATATGTGCGTTATATTGAAGGGGCATGAACAAAAATACTTCTGAGCCATTATAGCAGTTCTGGATGAGGGAAACACAACCACCACCTCACAGGCAAGCATGTGCACAGTTTATATTTTGATTGCTCCTTCCCTTACTAACATGTTATAAAAAGACCACAAAGTGTTAGAAATGGATTCATGCTGTTTGAACCCAAAAGCAGATGCTTCAATTCATTACAGCTGGATCTCTTTGCAAACATWCTCAGCACATCATATCTGGCTTCTCACATCAATGTGCCTCATCAGCTGTCTCTTTCTTTCAGGCTGTCTCTGTACAAATGCCAGTGCCATTTAAAATCTTTACCTCCAGTTTAAAAGTGGCATCAAACCATTCAGTGACATCAAACAAATATATTGGTCTTTCTAGCCTACTTCAAAATCCCTGTTTCACTGAACATCTGAGTGCATGAAACTATTTGACATTTGACTAACTCCTTCATACAATAAGTACGTGATACTGTGAAAGAAGTCTATTTACAATAGCTTTGTGCTTGCAAATGTCACTCAGGCATCACCAGTAGCATTACAGCAAAACACCTGGTGCCTGCCATAGCACTCTGTTAACAAGGGGCCGGAAAGGTTACATTGGGAAGTATAGCAGGAGTAGATTACATAATTTATTCAACTGTATTCTCAAATACCCAGGTAGAGACTTGCACTAACCTTTCAAAGGCAACATTGTCAAATACAAGAGGCCCCAAATTTGGGGAGTATTGTCATATATCAGGGAATCAATACTGACTAGTTTGACAACCCCTCAACATGACGGTAGGAATTGAAAATCTCACCCAAAATGCACACATACACATCCATTTGACAGTTTAATGAGAAAAACGTAAAGTGGCTCTTCAGCACATTTTTACTTTTCACAGACTGTGGTTGACAGAAACAAAAAAGAAGAAACAGAAAACCTTGACAAGCTTCAGGTCGTCCAGAATTTGTGACATGATCACCCGGTTCGTGCCTTTGTTTTGCACTGTAGTAGGGACTGCTGTTTCAAACTGGAGCGCACCCTTTAGAGCCACAACGCTTTACAAGAGGTCACATTGCACTTGCATTGCTCAGCACCTTCCAGGACAGATGAGTGCTACATAAAAGCAGACTTACTAAGGATAAAGTAACAGGCTGAAGACTTGTCTTACTATCACAAGGCACAGCAAAGTGACTTTAAAGGTAACACAACAGAGTTCCTCATTTGCTGCTACTCACTATTTTTCCAGATTAATTAAGTTCAGTTCCAAGCAGAAGGAGCATCCCTTTGCTCACAACAGCCAGCTGTTACAGACCCACTAAGCCTCAAGAGTGCTGGATTCTCAAAAACAGCTCAATTTCTGAGACCTATAAACCAACAGAYTTTTAGAACAGCTCCACCTGTCATGTCAAATCTCAGATTCTTTTCATCTTCCTACCATCATCATCACTAAAGTTTCCATATCCACAGTGATCTCCTTGCAACTCCACTCCCATTAGCAAGCTTGCTTTAGTGTCACTGGGTAGGCTTTGCAAACATGACCTCAAAGCAAGAGCAGCAACGTACACAATAATTTCTTCATCATCTCCGTAGATGGGAGTTTCTAGACACTATGCCTTATTGACTTGCTCAATAATCACTGAAACTTAAATCAGTTCCTCACCTTTTGATCCAGACTGTAGGCCAGGATCCACTCCTCTTGCTTGGGATGGAAGAGTAAGCTCTGGATGTAGAAGTTCAGTCGGTACTTCTGGTAGGTGGCCCCTTCATCAGAGCTGATCAGTATGCTGCTCTCAATCTCTGGGTCACTAAGAAGCATGATCTAAGTAGGAAAAAAGAATGTTACTGGAAAAGTGAAACTGAACACCATTTGAAAGTGAAGTTATACAGCATTGATTCCTATTAGATGTATTCAGAATATTGCTAAGAGTGTAAATAAGCCCATTTCCCAAATAGTTTGCTCTTTTTAATTTGGTTTCCAGTTTTTAGTCATTCACTCACTGATTGGTTCAGTGATTCTTTTTCTTCAATTTATTTTTGTACAAATAAATTCAAAAAGCTCAACAAGAATGAAAAAGTTCTGTGTTGATATTAAAGCTGATTTTTGTTGAGTACAGCAACTTTACCTAGCCACAACAGGCTTTCTTTGTGCATTTCCACTTTAGCACCTCTCTTCCCAAATGCAGAATTCTCTCTCTCTCCTTCTCCTTGCCTCTCTCCCTGCCCTCCTTCCCCCAGCCCCAACAAACAGAGAATACTGGGATCTGAAAACTGTGCACATGTGTGTGTGCACACCCGTGCAAACATGAATACATGATCTCACACTTCACACTTCCAATCTACAGAGTAGATCTTCATTTGATACTCAATGAAAACATAATTTTCCCCAAGTGCAGGAAAGTATATGACCTCAATTTGTACAGGTAGGAAAACACTTTTATGTCTCAGATTTTAATTAGAAAATTATAGCCAATCTTATAAAATGGGCTGATGCCATATTATCAGATGCCATGCTCTAGGTAAASATTATCAAGAAAAACATTGGAAAAACATTAACACTATTTTATTAACATCTAGAGAAAGCGACATCACATTAAAGCAAATGCCAGTACCATAAAACAAACAGTGGGAAATAAATTAGAGCTGTGCTTAACACTGGAGGTTATTGATACAATAGCTGAAACAAATACTGTTTTTTGACAGGAAAACAGAATGAGAACCTGCCTTTTCAATGCAGTTTTGTTATACAGCCACATCCAAGCAAACTTTTTTTTGCCCAACTTTGCAGAGTTCCAAGATCAAGACTATGATGGGGAGACACTAACTTTGACAGCAACTATTTAGTTACAGTAAATCAGTAAAGAAGACTAGTAAGACCCTTGGTGTGTTAGACTCTGCTCAAGCAAATATTTAGCACTTGTTTAATCCTAATTTCTTCATTAACTCTAGGTCACAAAGTGAAACTTAATATAAGGCAAGCATGAAACTACCTCTCCGTTTTATGTACAGACTTGAGATATAGAACAGGAAACTCATATGAGTTTGAAATTATTTTCTAAACAGTTGTTTTCCCTATAATGAACTATATTTATTGCGAGAAGAAAGGAAATCTGTTTCAGAGGCGTCAAAGTGAGKTTTTTTTTTTCCCTGATCCTTTCCATTAAGGAATTTAAAGGGCCTTTAAAACTAGAACTGAACGTTGTCCCAGGGTGAAGCCATCTCTAGGAATTTAGCTTATTGAGCTCAGACCTCCTTCGGCACCTCACAAATACCACTTCCTAGCCTCAAAAAGCAGCCCGCACTGCTCACACAGAAAGCCAAACTACAAGCCCTGAGAAAGTGCACTGCAGTGTGCTCTGCTGCACAGCATGGGAAATGGGAAACATCCCCACAGGAGAGCAATTCCTTGGGAATAAGTCTTGAGACTAGGCCTTCGTGGTCTCCATCAGCTAAGAAGTTTTGATATGTTTCTTCTTTCTAATCAGAACAAAAAACATACTTCATTTTGATCCAAACAAGAATGGTTTCCCTATTGTTTTAACTCACTCTTTCTGTTACTGGTGACTTAAGAGTTCAAAAGCATTTTGGCCCCTAATTAAATCCCTGTTCATCCAAAGCATATTGCCTGTATCAGAGAGAGAATCGTAATATACTTCCCTACTAAAAATCGCTTGCATCTGCAGAATGGAAAAGGTATGCAAGATTGCCAACATAACAAGATATTCCAGAGGGACCTTATATTGAAGGGAAAGGTTGCTAGGGGAATAAAGAGATTTTCTACCTGATGCCACAAAAGGTTACAAAGTTAATAACGCCATGTATTATAAGGTCACTGCTAGAGTTCTGCCCTTAGGTAAGGAGCATGGGACAATCAACTGCTGCACAGACCTGTGCAGTACACACACAACAAAATCCACCCTGCCTTTCACACACGACATATCAGTGGGTTGCTCAAGAAATAGGTCAGATGAGATGGGAAAGGTATTGTGTCCACCAGATGGCTCACAAATCCAGGAATTTGTTCCCTGGGGGCACAGCAGGGGCTTCAAGATCAAATAATAAAACCATCAAGCTGGGGAAAATTACCAGTCAGCTTTGGTGGAAGAAGAAAGAGAACATTAGAAGAGACAGACAGCAATCGCACTTTGCTGTACGCACCTTCACATTAGTCACTTTTGCTCCCTTCACCCTGTGCTGTTAGCAACCCTGCAAAAGACTCCTGCAACCTTTCCTTCAAATGGAGAGAAAGTAGCACTCAAGCATCAATTTTTGCCATCAGCACATCTCTGCTAYCATGCAGCCTTCCAAGCAAGGCCACATGGAAGAAACAGGAGGCACAATCAGAGTAATAAACAGAAGGCCACTGGTTTTGCAGCTAAGACTAGTCTGTAGTTTCGTTATGTCTGAAGACAGAGAGATACTTGCTTGATACAGAAATGTAGCAAGCAGAGAGATAAAAGTGGGAGGCTCTTGGCTTTATTTTATTATTGTTTGTCTTCTTTCTACTGGAAGGAGGAACAGCTTTTGATAGATGAAATAGAAGCACATTTGTCAAAGACCTGAAACTGCCACTTCTTATTATGGGGCCAGGGTGAAGGATCCACCCTAGTAGTGATTTAGATTAATCACTTTTCATTAAGAGCCAATAAACAAACTCCAGTCAAAATGAGCATTTCTGCCCGTTCCTTGTGTTGCCATTTATAATTGCCATAAGGAACAGCAAAGTAGCACCAGAGAGTTGTCAAATGTAATTTATAGGTTTTTAAGATCTAATCATTTTCTATAACATTAAATTAAATGGCAGCCTTTATTAAAGAGGAAATTACATTTCACCTTGCTACATTCTAGAATATATAATATTATTTTCAGTTGTTGCTTTCTCTAGTGTAAGTGGAGAGGGGAAGGGGAAACAGGATTGATTACTGCTAAGGGGAAGTCCTTGAAAATGTACTTGAGATGAGATGGTTTATACTACCTCCATTTTCCTTTAGAGCCTATATAGTCCGGCCTCCAAAGTGCACTTGGCAATGAATGGTAAGGATCAGACAAAACAAAGCAGGCTAAAAATCGGAAATCTGACAGAACTGTAGGTAACTCCATGGGAGAYAAATGCAAAGAGAGATTTCTGGTATGCGATGTATCTCCTTTTATGAAGGGAACAGTTCCTGGGACTTGGAAGATGCTCAGCTTTAGCAGCCTAGTTCAGAATGGTCTTTTGTAAGTCTAGAGAGCTACTGAATGAAGAAGGAGCTTTAGGGGCAATGATGACACATGCAGAGCTGCCCTTCATCCCAACTGCAGAAAAGCACAATTCTTTTGAGAAGCCACCAAGTTCCTTGCAACAACAACATTAACCATAACATACAGATTGAGATCTTCAGAAAGTCATCAGGAAACAACTCTGAATACTTAAAGGGAAATTACCTTAGGAAATAAGCAGCACAGGCTGCAAGCAGCAAGAATGAGGAGGGGAGATGTCTTACCTATCTCTGCCACAAGGCACCTGGTACATAAATGACAGGAGTAACTAAGAGCCACTTGTTATATTTAGTGAAGAGGGGAATGTGCAGGACCCTTAAAGGAGCTGGTAATGAATACGAAAGTGAGGAGGAAGAAAGGTCACACCCCATCACAACACAGATCCACTGAATTGTCATGCCTCTGCTGCATAATAAAAACTAAAGTAGGATTTGTGCCCCAAAACATGAGCTCCTGCTATCCGAATTGAAATCCCAACTGTGTCCTTTCAATTAATGCAAACACCTTCCCCAGCATTGGTTTCACAGAGGGTATGTCCAGGTGAATGAATAAAGATGATTACACACTCCCCTTCCTCTCCTCCAAGCTACTAAAATGCAGTACTGTGATCCAGAAGCTTAATACTGAACCACACCAGGAACAAGCTAGCACATGTCTCATGGGCATAGCACGACATGATCCTCCAGCCCTCACTGGCTTGGAGTTTCAGGCAGTTTGAGTGCCTATCTGCCTGGACTTGTCTGCCTAGGTTACATCAAAGACCCGATACCTTACACTCAGTTCTCCCCCCAGTACCTGCCATGGCTACGCTCTCTCCCTGCCTGGCCTGCTTGGCACACTCTCTCTATCGGGGGGCAGTAGTACAGCACCTCTACCCTTCAGCTCATTATCTACATCCCTAGCAACCAATTCCACAGCTTTATCTTGCTCCCTGGTTCTGTCTTCTCCCAACAGAAGAGATCTGTTTTATATGCAGCTGAATCTTTTAATAAAATGCCTCTGGACAAAAACTGAAACAGCTTGCCATATAAAAAGCATTTTTATTAATATTAGCTTTCATTGAATCCCTTTATTTTACTTTTTCCAACCAACATAAATTTTGATTGTAAATTACCAGAGCACATCTCTTTAAATCAGCACTGAGAAGTTTTATAGGTACAATATCTGCAGCAATAGTACCACTGAGCTACATTAGCAGGAAGCATCACAGTAAATGAAGAAAGAAGACAGGTCCAAAATAAATGCCTTTTGTTCCCAGAAAAAAGTAGATAGCATTAAACCATTATGTACTGCCTTCTGATTTTCCTCTTCACTTTTAATGCACTTTTCATAAATGGTCTTTTTTTTCCAGAGTTCTCAACCACATTTTCATTTGCCAATATAAAGTGCTATTTTAAAAAGAAATAAACAGAACATTAAAAAAAAAGCCAGTCTACAAAACACCCAGGCCTCCGTACAAAGCTCCAAACTACAAAGGATCCCAGTTTGTTAGTACTGCAGCACTGCATYGTCCTGTTCTGCAATTGAAAAAGTAGTTCTGCAACAAACTCTGCTGCAGAAATAGAAACTTGCAGTTTCCTGTTTACAGCTTCACGGTGATTTCCATATCGAATGTGCTCAGCTTACAAGTGAAAAGAAGGCTTTTCTTTACACTAAACCTTCAACTCAAAAGCACATGAGGTCCTTTCTAAAGTCAGTCAGGATTTTTAACATAGGACATTCCTCCTGTGAACATGACTATAACTAAATTGACAGTAGGAAAATTTGAATCTGGTGAAAAAAAAGCTTCTTTTTCCTTTCCCATTTTAACTTAAAACATTTACAGGATTGTAGGATCCCACAGGACCTCTGGAGTTAAGTCTGCTTCCCCACATAGTTTCATATTAGCTTTGAGTTTAAAGAGCCAAAAAGTTTCAACGCTTTATGCTGAAATGTCAATGCAAAGTGAGGATTTTTGCTTTGTTTGGACTTATGATGTCCTTTTATCTTTTTGAAACTGAAAAACCAAAGCGAAATGACATTTAAAGGTTTAGAGATAAGAAAATCCTTTTTTTTTCCTTTCAAAACATCAGTTCAATACAAATATGTTCAAACGTCAATAGTTTGGAAGCTTCTTATGGAAAAATTACCTTTTTCCTACTGAACCATTTCAGACAAAAGTTTGACCATTTTAAATTTCTCACCGGCAAGTTTCTGGTTATTCATTTTCTTCCCATTCTTCTTCCCCTACACCTTTACTGCAGTCTACCTGGTCTGCAGGTTAAATGATGCCCTCAGATATATATGCACAATATCAACCTCATTAGAATATAGCTACAGCACCCCTGAAACCTTTCTGTGCCAGTTCCATGGAGGACAGACGCAACTGATTGCAGAAAAAAAGCTCATCCTTCTTTCCTCTTTCCCCAACATTAGTTAGTTCAAATAAAAAATTCAATTAATTAAATCAGCCCAAACCCCTCTGAGATGAAAACAGTGGTGTCACAAATAACTGTCTACTTATCCAGCAAAAGAAATACCCATATAAATCAGCTTCAAAATAATGAACAACTTTGCAGGATTCTGCACTAGTTTAAAAAGCCATCTTAACTTTACACAAGCTTTTACAGAAGATGCACAGAAAGTGTTAGATACCCGCTCAATGTTCTGGAGATATACTGACTTCTGCAAGAATCTAGAAATCAGAAGCCAAACTCTGCCTTTTGGTGACCAAGATCAGCACATCAGTCAGACAGGTAAAAAAATCTCTCTATGGAGTAAGATGATGTAACTGTCACAAAGCACCTTTGAGACTGGACCTGGAAGACATCAGTGGAAAAAAAAAAAAAAAATCTGCTCTAGCAAGAAGTCCTATTTATTCATAAGCTCAGCAATGAAGAAATCTTCCCTCATGTTCTGGCATAATGTTCCAACACTGGTTGGAGGATAGCACATGCATGCATGRGACTTATCAGCTCTCATACCCACACTATCCCTGAGTGATCAACAGCCATGGCGAGAGGGGCATCTGTTCTCTGGGAGCCAAATAAATAAAACAGCCATGTGGAGGGCTATTATTATTATTAACTTTGAGTCCTAGGAGAAAAAGAGTCACTGTAATCCCTTGTGTTACAGGGTAGTCCAGATTTGGACCTCCTCCTTGCTTTGCAAGGCTCAAAAGCTTCCTTATGTTAAGGACAACCTGTGGGCATCAGTGAAGCAGTAAGACACACTAAGCTTTCCTGACGGCTAAATTTTCTGGACCTGCCCCATTTCAACCTCTTGTAACTTCACTTCTTATTTCCTGAAAATTAACATTAATAACAGATTTAATTAACGAATATATCATCAGATTACCATCCCTCAGAACCATAACACTGTATTCTTACAGGATGAAGTGCACTGCACTCACTTTATAAGGGTTTATGAAGCATGTGTTATAAAAGTAYCTCAACCATAAGGCTTTTTATACCTTGGCATTCACTTCAATACAAGCCCATAAAATACAAGCAATCTTTAAGTGTTAAAGGTGACTTTCACTACTGTATTTATTATCAGATAATGAAAAATGAGTCAGACACCCATAGAAACTGAGCAATGAAATAGAGTTTCCTGAGACATTTGCAACAGGTCAGCATTATATGTWCTGCAGAGAAAGAGCCTAATAGCCCTCTCAAGACCTTTCAGGTACTTCACGCTAACCTCTCTMCAGAGCTTCTTTTCCATTGGGATTTCTCTGTAATTACAAACCAACCTCTAGCCTTTAGAATYCCATTGCTCATCACCGAACCATCTATATGTTAACAGGAGTTTCTGTGAGTATCCATCTCCTGGGATGGATCTCCTCCACAGTCTGTCTGTGCTAGAAACTGCAGTTGTARACTCAAGTAAGCTGATTTGAGAAGAGAGCACAGGTCTCTGATGCTGAAGTCAAAAAGCCTCAACACTGGGTTCTCATCTTTCCAAGCTTAAGAGAATAATCAGAGTGTGTCCGTGCGTCCGGCTGTTCCAGGCGGCACGCAAACCCAATGGCTTCTTTGTAAAGGGTTTTGCCACTTATAAAGGGTACGTGAAAGTAGAGCGTCATGACAAAGTGAAGGGTAATATGCGATGAAATGAAAACAAACGTGCTCAGTGTGATACTCATACCTGCTTGGCTACTATTACTGTATCTTCCATACATAATATTCTACTTTCTTACTGTCTTGAGTAAGAATTGTTTTATTGCTTTATGTATTTATATTTATTTGGAWCAGTTCTCTATTTCGAGCTAGCCTTAAACTTCTCCAGTTACTGTTCAGTCCTGCTCTCTGACACATTTGCTTTCATTACATATTTGGAGTCATGGGAAAATCCAGTCACAGATACATTCATGCTAAGAACGTGCTTAGCTAGAGGCCACTGCTACTTTTAACAATCCAGAATTCATGTGAATAAGATTCAGGTGAATAGTAGCCTACTGTTGCAGATWACTTGCCATAGAGACAGCTTTTGTGCAAATTCTCAACATCTTGGAATCATCTGAAGTCTGGAAAAATAGTTATTTTCATAAAGTTTTCCACCTATTAAGGTAGAAATCAGGTTCCTGTTTTAATTCAATCTCCAATAGAAGGTACCCAAGATCTGTGCCAGTTCCCACTGCAAATTCCAGAGCAGATCAGGTGTGARATATCATTTTCAACTGTTTGCTTGCCGATGTGCAATTCCAATATCTTTGAGTCTCCAAGTCAAATCTCACCACAGTATTCTCCACTAAAACACCATTCGTCTACAATTTTGCTACACATAKCACAGCAACATTTTTCACTGAAGTCAATGACTAAATGCTTGCTCAGTTCAGCAGCAGAACAGAGATCAAAATCAGGTTTCTCACATGAAAATGCGTGTGTCCATGGAGGGGTGTGTTTGTCCATGGAGGGGTTTTATTTACATTCTACCTAGAATATCTAATAAATTGAACCAGTAAAAATGCACACAATCTCATGTCATCATGACCAGGACAAAGCTATGAGGGACCCTCTTAAAGTTGCTGTGTAACACTGGGTACTTCACTCAGTTGCTTCATTTTTCAGTTGGAATTAACAGTTCCTCACTGCTCCATTTCTTTGTGTCCTTTCAGTCTTTGGGTGTTTGAAGCAAGGCCAACTATTTGTGTGCAGTATACCTAAAATAGCAGSGTCTTCTGGTGATGCTGCAACACAAAAGGGCCACTGCTGGAGTCTTTCATCTTCTTCTGCAACATGATTATTTAGCTGTCTCCTTGTTAAAGAYCTATTTAGATAGCCCATCTTTAAAAGTACATGTTAGCAAATGAGTTTCATCACAAATCCCATGACTGGTCTGAACAATCACAGTATTCTGGGTAGATACCAAGAACATTTTGTCCACGAGAAATGACGCAAGCATAAACCTGCTTTCCAAACAGTACTACCTATCACCAGGACCAAGTGCACTAACTCTAGTTCACTACTAACTTGAAGAGCCCCTCAGCAGAATCCTGGTTCTGTTAGAAGCAAAACTAAGATTTCTAGCTACAGCGAACTCAGCATGCCATTATCTGGAGAGAATTTGGGAGCAGTAGATCAAGGGAGTATAAGTCCTGCCTGTGAGAATAAATAATCTACATGACATATTAGTATTACACTCAGACACTAAATATGAAATTGGAATATATAGTCCCAGAGTATGCTACACACAGTTGGCTCAGTCAGTGAAGAGTACACAGCTGAGATGACAGCATCTTGCCATTTCTTTCACTGGCTTCTTCCAAATATTAAAGTGGATGGAGATATGAGAAAGACTTTGAGAAAACTGAGAGACTCACCACCATCCCCTTAYCATCCACAAGGAGATGCACATCAAACTATCAGTCTTGTTTACAGTGAATAGCCTAGTTAATCTTTGTGACCTCCACTGTTTTTTATACTTAATTATATTTAGGTTATAACTACATTTAATTGTTCCAATTTGTAAAAWATCAAAACAGGCTCTTGGCATTGCTGCTATTTCTGCCATAAATCGACATGCCAGAACAAACAGTTCACAGAATGTCAAGCTCCCACACCCCATCCCCTACAGAGAGCTTCATTTAGTTACCACCCCCAGCAGCTGTCTGAGAGCACGGATACACCTTGCAGGATGCTCTAAGGATGAGGTGCAAATCAAGACTAAATTGGCTTCAGAGCAAGAGTCCCTCAAGGAAAACCACTCTGCCATCTTTGTCAGCAGGTAAAGAAGAGAAAATTTATCACAGATTTAAGGTTTAGGTTAAAAAAAAGCTAGGAAAGAACTCAGATGCTCTAAGGCTGTTATCCTAACCTGCCCACAATGCCAAATCCCAGGCTAGATCCAATTTGCATGCAGAGGAGTGGGATAAGCCATCAAACTAGACCCAACAAAGCAGAACACTTCATCTTTGTTTTTCTGCTAAGCAGGTCAGAACAACATGTCTCCCAGTTTTCTCTTGTCTTCTTGGCACTGGACACGTGTACTTTTCACTTTTAATTACAAGGCACTGCAAGCACTTGCTTGTTAAATTTCAGGTGCCAGTGGGTATGGAAGCCATCCAAAAAGCATGTGTGTGACCTGGCAAAGAGCGATTGGCAACAGCCATGTGCTCAGCTGTAAAACCTTTTCATTATCATAGCAAGGCAGAGTGTACCCAAAGTTAGTTCATCCTGTTGTTAGCACTGCACATCCTTCAGCACATTGGAAAAGGGGKTTTCGTCTGGCACCCCACAGATCAAAAACCTCTGACACTGCAACTCCACCTTCCTCTGGCCACTTCAACGGTATGTGCTGTTCTTAGCTCCCATTCAGCTCTCTTGCCAAAGGCCTTTCCACAGCCCAGAAGATTCATGCCTGGTGCCCCTCTGAGCTGCCAAGTGGGTTACAAGCAAAATCACTTTATGGCTGGTTTTGTATATATCCAGTTTGACCATGCCTACCGTGACTGGGACCGGACAAAAAGTAGAAGAGACTCCTGGCTCGTGAGATATGAGATGAGATACGTAAAGCTTTTAATCTATATTATGCTTTCCTCTGGAGTCTAATATTTTGGCATAGCATGATGTCTTTTCATTCTCTACAGGTCTGCATAGGAAAGCCCTAACTGTTGCAACATCCAACACATCATTTTGTCATTTTGCAGTCATTAGCTTTTTCTAGTGGCACAGAGCAGCTCTGATCCCGGGCTGTGTGCATGGAGGGTTGGGGGGGGGGAAGCAGCAGTATTCACTGTTATAATTATATGTTATTTGAGTAAATGCATGCTTGTTCTATTCTCTATGGACCTACAAAGTAATTTTCACCATTATGGTAACTTACCGTGTAAGCAGAAATAGTTACAGAAAATAATGTTATCAGCAAGGAAAGGCTGTGTGCACCAGAGCTGCTGGAATTGAGARTGCCATTTATACAAAAACATTTCTCTGATTATAGGTCTCACTTGGGAGAACACTTAACACATGGGAATAARTTTACTCACAGTAGTTGCCCCATTACAGAAAACAGAGAGATGTGCATGGATAGTTACTGATAGGGGCAAACTTTGGTAGCCCATATACAGCAGTCTATTTCATTTGAGGACAGTAGAGTGACTCTTCAGAAAAATAAAAATAGTATTATGTATCGCCCCTGAGGCCATTAAACCTGAATACAATTTTAAATGCATCATTGCTTTTACACTGCTTACACACTTATTTTTCTGCTTTTTAGTCAGATTGCAGAGAGAATATAGACAACAGTCAGCTTCACCAATGTTCACATCCAGATGCTAACAAGCTATCTCAATTTACTTGCCTGGCAYCTATTCCCCACGTCCCCCCACTATCCTTAATGCATTTCTCTTTCTAACATCCTCCCACTGCAGAAGCTCACAGGGAATAGAAAAGCAGCTATCCCATTTTCTTGATGGAAAGCTGAGGTGCCCAAGAATTAGGGGTTAAAATTACAAAAAATCATGATATTGCAGTGCTCTGCACAGTAGCACTAAACTCTAAGCTATCCACCATTGCAGAAGCTCCACATCTTACCTGAAGTTTTAAAGATCCTAACATAAGGGAAGATTCAGAACCTAGAAACATGATTCACAACAAGCAGCTCACTAGATTTCACATTTCCCATCACATTTGCAAAACTGCCTCCCAGTGATACAGTCCTTGCAGGTTCATGGTAGAAGTCCTGTCTGTGATTAYGCACTGAGGAAGTGAGGGACTGCCCCACTGATTAGGAAGTGCAGCTGCTGTGTTCTATTCCAGTTGTGCCACTGACACCTCAACAGCCTTACGAAACTCATTTACCTTCTTTCTGTATCTTCCCATGCATATACACGAGCCAAGCTCTGATCATGGCAGTGTCCTGAAGAAGCAGGTTGAAGGGAGGGCAAGATGGAAGAGAGAAAGGTTTTCTCCAGCTCACCYGTAACACTCTGGTTTAGGTAACAACTGGCAAAAGTCACAAAACTGCCAACTGACTCCATCTTTCCACCTATTTCCAGCTCTTGAGCCCTGCACTCACCATCTCCACTTCATCCCCACTCCTGTCTCCATGCAGACTCTGTCAAGGCTTGTTGCTTTCTTCCAACCGTTTGTCAAGATCATGTTGGCCAGCCATGCAGAAGGTGTTTTCCAAGGGAATCAAAAAATGTGCAATAAGCTTTTTCATTACAAAAGGGACAACCAGACAGGTTGCAACAAAGAATTACAGGGCTGTGGGACCCACTGTGWACAGCAGCATAAATCTCTCCTCAGACAGGAAGCACATGGGGACTGGCCAAAGTGCTGATTCCCCAGATTTATGAGAAAATTGTGGCCTGGGTTTACCCTRACTACACCTGTGCACCACCTGAAAAATCTCTGTCATTACACTAATGTGTAATGTCCACTAATGTCTGTATATAAAGAAGCAGGGCATTTTAACATGGACAGAGTCAAGAGTAATGAACTCTGGCTAGTGCAAAAGGCAGTCTCAGAACTGCTGAAAGGTTTCTCTGAAATCTAGCCCAGCCAAGCTCCATGCCAAAGGAAAAACAGCTCCAAACAGAACCGTTCAAGGACTTCAAAGATCCACAGTGCTACCTGGGATAAAATCATTTCATACACACAGTACAAGGCAGATGTGCCCATCTGGGAAGCACAGGAGATATGGAAGGGGAGTAACACAGWGTGAAACCAGAGCTCTGGACACATCACTGAATTAGCAATAGCCACAACAGCACAGCTCTCAGACACCGTGAGTGAGACTACAGTCCCAACACGCTGTGTGGGGTTCACAGYCACTACAGAAGCTCCTCTGCGCCAGCGCACTTCAAGTCTATATAGACGAAGCACAAAAACTGCCTCCACTAAAAGCAAGGCCCTGAGAGATTAAGTAAACTGCTGAAAGCCACAAAGTCTATGGCAGAAATAGGGACAGTATCCTTATCTTTCAACAGCCAGTAAGAATGCTGTAGACTCTGCTATCCTAGTCATAAAAAAAAAAAGAAAAAAAAAACACTACTCAATCAGTAATACTGCATTCCTTTATTTTATTCTTCATTTTGGAAAAAAAATAAAATAAAAGGACACTTTTACCAGGATTGCAGGATTTTGGGTTTGAGTGCTGGGTTTTTTTATTTTTATGCTTTTCCTCAAAGAAAAGAAAAGAAAAGAAAAGAAAAGAAAAGAAAAGAAAAGAAAAGAAAAGAAAAGAAAAGAAAAGAAAAGAAAAAGCAACCACGTCCTGGCGAATTAGTTCTAATCACTAAAGACCAAGGTCACAGCACTATTCAGTCTCTGCAAGGTCCCACCTGCCCCTTTTCCAAGGGCTGCTCTCCACCCA
This sequence comes from Rhea americana, assembly GCF_003343005.1. Classification (NCBI taxonomy): domain Eukaryota; kingdom Metazoa; phylum Chordata; class Aves; order Rheiformes; family Rheidae; genus Rhea; species Rhea americana. The sequence continues at coordinate 1,770,145 of NW_028185084.1, read as the reverse complement.
TTCTATTATTTTTAATAACAGGACATGCTGACTCATTACTATTGATTGATTATCCTGCTGACTGTGAAGCACCATTCCCCTCCTTGTTAATTCAAAACTACCTCATTTTTCATACTTCATAAATTAATATATTATTGGAGCTGCAGCAATAAAGGAGAAAGACATGTTTCAGAGAGAGGTAGAGAGTCGTGGGGAAAAGGAAGGAAGTCTCATAAACCTGCCCTATGTCAGGTCCTACAGCCATGCCTACCCTTGTGGCAGGCTGGGTGATGAACCCCAGGCAGCCCCCATGAGGAGAGACACCCCGACAGGCCATCTTTGCTGCTTTAACCAGGCAGGGCACTCAGMGATCACACAAGTCAGCTCTGGCCCACTTCCCGAAAAAAAACAGCCGTTCTAAGTGGCAAAATTGCAGCTTTATTTTAGTGGATGTTTTAACTTCTTTATCTTTTAATTCCTTTAATGCTTGCTGGCTAAATCGGAACAAAACTACCTCTTTATTAGATACTGCCAGCCAACATCAGGGAAGCTCCCATGTGAACGTGGGTGCAACCTTTCCAGTTTTACCCCATCGCTTCTCTCTCCTGCCTCGTACCGCCCCCAAGGCCCTGCAGGAGCCTGGCTCTCTAGGGACACAGGGTGAAGCTCACAGGCAGAGCAGCAGCAGAGGCCCCTGCACTACCAAAGTGCGAGGACACAGCACAGCCCAGGGCAATGCACAAAGTTCAGAGGGAAGAGCCCATCCCCACCACCTCGCAGTGACAACTGCAACTCTCCGCAGTGGGCGCATGAGTTTCAGTCAGACTTCACCATTAATCACGTGATTACATTTCTTTAGCAGCAGTTTTAGAAATGGGTCCTACTGTAATTCGTCAATTAAAAAAATTAAAGGGAACAAAATAAAAAGGAAAAGAAAGGCATGGGGAAGAGCGATGAAAACAGAATCCTGTCGCTGTGTCCTTTAATGCCCTACAATTCAGAAGGCCTAAACTCAGAGAAGGAACAGTTTTTTACCTATTTTCTCACAGCCTTATATAGATTATAAATTTATTAAAGCAAGGACTGACTTCCATCATCTGTCTGTAGAGAATTGGACTCTAACTGCACATGGGAGCCTTATGATCAACTGTAGTATCAGCGCAAAGTTAGAGCATCTACAGTTCCTGCAGAGATCAGGCCTGCGATGCATCAGGCAGAAGCTAAGCAGAGATTTCAGGATCACAGTTCCAGTCGCTGGTGAATAAAATGTTATCGCAGGTGTCTTGACTGCTTTTTTTTTTTCTTAATTTAAATACATTATGTCGACATGGTTACTTTTATCAACCAGACTCACAATATCTGCAAAGACTAAAATGACATTTATTTAAAAAGATATTTTCAATAACACCAACTTAGAGCCTCATTTTATTTCTTATCTTTATTAACTGAATCCTGCATCAGGCTTGCATTTCAATACCTACCTCAGCACTACCCAAACATTTATGAAATGAGTTCAGAAACCTACAAAAAATGCAAGTAAAAGCTGCTGTAATGTATGTGTACAAGGAGAGGAAATGCATGGATGCATAAGGCCACACACAAACAACCCTAATTCTGGAATTTCATCATATAGGGATTTTTTTATAAATATTTTATAAATAGAAACAGATCTCTTGCTCTCCCCCTCTGCCCACAAGAAATAATGTCATATGTGAGCATTTTGTTAATTATCTATTCTGTGCTTATTTTAGAAACAGTTTACATTGGCAGTGGGTAAGGGTCCACTTTTTTTTTTTTTTTTTTTTTTAATGCACCTGCTTTTTCAGAGAGAAAACTGAAACAGCTCCAAGAACAGTTCCAGTTTTCATGTTCATGCTCACCGAAGCAGCCTTCCCTGGGGTACAACAGTCACATTGTTCCAGACTAAGAACGGACAAAATTTGCGTTGAGGATCTCATGTAAACTTGAGCCCCAATTCTGTGCTATCATCTGTGCTGACAAATAGGTGCATCCAAGACATCAGACGCTACAGGACCTCTGTTTATCTCTACAATTTATGTTAAGTCAGAAGTGATAAAATCTAAATCTACTAAGACCAGACCTCACTAATTTCTTCCTTCTTGAAGTACAGGACYCTACAGGTCAGCTCAGGTCTCAGTAGGGCATCTAATATGACAGATCCCAGTTTCAGGCAGTGCCATGGCAGAGTGCCTTCTCATGGGGTTCCTGGATTACAAAGACCCCCAAAAGGCACAATCTCCAAGCAATACAGTTCTGATCAAGCTGACAATAGCAAATAGCTTGTGAGACACCAGCATAGGAGAAAGGTCATAACAGGRAAGCCTGCAAGGAAGCATCCACATCAGGTTCACATCTACCAGGTGAGGCTTCGGCAAGTTTGTAAGTGACCAGAAGGACATGAAACATCTGGAATTGAAGAAATTCTTAGAAACTGCAGTGATGTATGCTGGTAAATAAATAAGACTGAACAGCACTACCTTAATTTAAAAGGTATCTAAATCTAAACCTTAAGTTATTGTTTGTTCATACATTCCACTCAGTGGTTTTAAAGTGTTTTACAGACAGCAATTAATTTAATCTGTAAAGCCAGATTTACCAGATGATGAAAACATTCATTAAAAAAATTAATTAAAAAAAGATTTTGAGTATACTCAAAAAGACCCTATATTTTAAGAGTATTCTAATAATGCTACTATTTTGCCTCAGCAGCTCAATGGTTTCCATTCACTGATGTTCAGCCACTTTTAAAACACTAATGAATTAATTCTACCGGTATAGGGAAACTGTTTCCTGCCCAGGAAGGATCAGGAGAAGTGATAGAGAAAACACAGCTTTTCTGAATTGAAAAGAGAAAAATTAAAAAAAGCCCTTCAAAGGGAAGTAGATGACTTGAGAAATTTCTCAAGTATTACAACACATTCACCTTTCAAGTGATKCCATTTCAGAGGGCTTCAGGTCATAACTCTGCAAAAGCACAAAAAAAAAGTCTCTCTCTGAGGTAAGAAGTTCAAGTTGAACTTCATCAGATAAGTAGAGAGAATCCCACACATAAGGGCTCCCAAGTTTGAACCCTGCAGATGAAACATCAAATCACACATCCTCTGACTCTGCTATGGATACTATACGTGACCTTTAAGAAATCATGGGACTCAGTACTGGGTCCCATCCTGTTCAACTYCTTCATCAGTGACCTGGATGAGGGGACAGARTGCCTCCTCAGCAAGTTTGCTGATGATACCAAGYTGGGAGGAGTGGCTGATACACCTGAGGGCTGTGCTGCCATTCAGAGAGACCTGGACAGGCWGGAGAGTTGGGCAGAGAGGAACCTCCTGAGGTTCAACAAGGGCAAGTGCAGAGTCCTGCACCTAGAGAGAAATAACCCKAGGCACCAGTACAAGCTGKGGGCTGACCTTCTGGAGAGCAGCTCTGCAGAGAAAGACCTGGGAGTGCTGGTGGATGACAAGTTGACCATGAGCCAGCAATGTGCCTTTGTGGCCAAGAAGGCCAATGGTCTCCTGGGCTGCATTGGGAAGAGTGTTGCCTGCAGGTCGAGAGAGGTGATCCTGCCCCTCTACTCAGCCCTGGGGAGGCCTCATCTCGAGTGCTGTGTCCAGTTCYGGGCTCMCCAGGACAAGAGAGACATGGAGCTACTGGAGAGAGTCCAGCATAGGGCTAYGAAGATGATCAGAGGGCTGGAGCATCTGCCCTAGGAGGAACGGCTGCGAGAGCTGGGCCTCTTCAGCCTGGGGAAAGAGAAGAGTGAGGGGGGATCTKATCARTGTGTACAAGTACCTGAAGGGAGGGTGTCAAGGGGACGGGGACAAACTCTTTTCAGTTGTCCCATGTGACAGGACAAGAGGCAATGGGCAGAAATTGAACCACAAGAAGTTCTGCCTGAMYGTGAGGGGGAATTTCTTCCCTGTGAGAGTGAGGGAGCACTGGAACAGGCTGCCCAGAGAGGTTGTGGAGTCTCCTTCTCTGGAGATGTTCAAGGCCTGCCTGGATGCAACCCTGTCTAACACGCTCCAGGTGACCCTGCTGAGCAGGGAGGTTGGACTAGATGTTCTCCAGAGGTCCCTTCCAACCTCAACCGTTCTGTGATCTTTGCCTCAACAGAAGTGAAGAAAAATGATGTTTCTTTATTYTCTATTTAAATTGTCAGTTCTGAGACTGACAGTGACTGTCCCTGAAGTGTATTTACCAGATAGAATACAATGCAATGTTGATCAAACTGCAGTCATATTTGTACAACCTATTGGCAAGAATGGAGAAATCTGAGTTCAGCTGATCCTGATGCTGTATGTTARAGCTACAGCTTTTCCTGTATATCAGCAGGCAGGTTCTGCCCACAGAGGCTCTGGAAGGAGCAACATGTTTTTCAGAGTGCTGAGAAGCCCAGGAATGTCCTACATAGCTCAGCAAGTCCAGAGAAAGGGTGCAAAAAGAAATGATTACAACTCAATTTGCAGGTCAGGTAATTTAGTCCCTGTTAATGGCAGCTGCAAGAGCTATTCAGTAAATGTATTTCTTTGGGCTGAAGGAAAAGATAAGGGATAAAAGACAGTGGAAAGAAATAGTTCTATTATTCCTGCCCTGTGGCTCCAGCTCAGCCCACCACCTTTGTGTTATAAATATGGTCTCTGGGATCACACCAGTAAGTGTCAGTTTGTAGCACATGCTGTTTATCACAGTGTCAGTATAATAAGAAAAAAAAGAGAGTCCAAAGAAACCTTCCATCTGCCAAATGGCTTTAGGATACTCCAAAGCTCGGTTCCTCACCAATCGCTTAGGCTGCAATCTCAGGAAAAAAAGAACAGCAGATGACTAATGGGAGTTCTGGCAAAAGATGTCAGCTCAGTTCTGGCTGGGTTAGTAAGCATCAGGTGTGTCCTGGAACCACTGCTTYATCAGCCTACCACACATTTGAGGAGGAGGGAGAAACTAAAATGCTGCAGAATTCCCCCTGGGATCAAATGGAGTGAGATATAAAGGTAGAAACAAAACCAATTCAGACCACTCTTCCACCCTGAGGCTCCACTCATAGCTCAGGAATTCCCTTTGGAGATGCATATAACCAGCAGGGGTTTGCTCCCAATTTATTACTCTTTAAGTGTGCAAGAAAAAATAAAAAGGAGGTCAAAGGCATTTGCACATAGTTAGGATCTCCAATTCCTGTAAGAGCACAGATGTGGCTCTCAGTGTGTTTGCTAGCTTCCAGTTAGGTAGATACATTTCTCTGCAATTCCAGTATTACGGTCACAATTAACTTCTTCCTTCATTAACCTGAACTGCAACGCAGCATTACTCTCTGTCAGCTCATAAACAGTTGTCTCACTTCATCCCTAAGCAGCTATGTAGAAACAAACCTAATTAGACTCAGCTGTCAGAGCTTCTGACTTGCCAAATACCTCCAAGCATTTCTCACTCTGATGGGCTGAGTCCAGAGGCATGAATAGGTAGGTACAAGAGGTGTCACCTGCTTTTGGGTTTTATGGCATCAGTGATTTGGGCTGCCCTTCTATTTTGACTCTGTGACATTTGGGAAACTCATTTGCAAAACCATTTCCTCRAAGCTCTTTGACTGAGCACCACAACTTTATTTCTGCCTTATGCTATTTGCAGCTCCTGTTCACATCCCTTAGCTAGAAGGTCTATTGATGAATAAAATCTCATGCTTCAGTTCCACTATATGGAAAAAAAATAGGGGGAATGCTCACTTCAGCCCCTTTTGCTRGGTGATATTTCTCTCTGTGCAGAGAGTCAGCATAGTATCACCTACAACAACGATCGTAAAAGCACGGGAAAAAAGCTGAAGATGACTGCATCCAATGGAATTCAAAGCAAAGTCATGRAGGAAGGTCTTTCTAAGACATCAGAACTGTCATCACAGATCTTATATGCCATCAGGGCCTCCTGTTTATCCACTTCTCATCTGAACAATACTGCATACCGGCAAGTGGCTTCTAGTTTGATTTTGTCTGCTAGTTGTCATTCTCTTCCTTTATCTCCTCTCTTTTTTTTCTTTTAAATGCTTTTTAACTCCATCCTCTCAACCTCCACAGGAATCCCAAGGGTAGAGATAAAAGTTTCCTAGTGAAAACTGGGTTTTCAAGTAAACAACAGCTTCACCAAGAATATTCCCTCTTCACAGAGTGATTTTTTTTTCTTGGAAAAAAAATACAAGAAATGTATGGTTCCATAACAGTTTCTTGGGATTCAAAATGGCACTTCAGTGTCTGAAAGGAGCAGCACTTCAGTTACACAGAATTTCTGTTCTGCTCTACTTTCTGTGCTCCTTGGAAGGACTCTACATATCTCTGTTACTGACAAACAAGAAGAAAGCAAATGTTGATGAGACAGGTGATCTTACCCAAGAGATCAGCCTATACTAGAGAACAGGAACTCAGAACACTTCAGCTCTAAGAAGCGCTATTTTGAAACGTGGGCAGTTAGTCAAAGAATCTCAGGCCTGGATATTAGCAGAAAATAAACAATTTTCCAATAAAAAGTTTTCAGCACCATCAACAAAAAAACAACAAAATTGAGACAGAGAGAAAATGGGAATTAAAGAAGTCAGGAGAAAGGTTCATATTAAAATAGAAGAGAATTATTCCCCAGCGYTTTGGAAGAAATAAACAATTGTAATTCCCATACTGCTGCAAAAATCTGTCTCCAGTGAAATACAACTAATGCTTTAAAAAACAGCATTAAAGGTCAGCAGAGAACTGAGATTCTCCTGCCCAGCAGCCTTTTGTTACATCCCTGAAGACAAAACAGAGGTGTGTAATCGTGGGGCAGATAAATTAAAACTATGAATTTTTGAGTCCCAACTTTTCACAGCACTCAACCTTTAAATCGCATTCAACTGCGAGGAAGGTATGTTGCTAAACATACATAAATGTTTYCCCTCTCTGAAGTTCACCGCTGAATCACTGGGCTCATTGCAACCTGTACGCTCACTGCTAATTGGGCCAAACCAGATACCTCTCAGGCAAACAACCTGGTGGGTGGATGCACTGAAAGGAAAGCAGGATCCTGGAATACTCTCTGCTGATTCGAATTTCTTCCTGGGGGTGGAAGCATCACAACAACAGACACTTGGCTTCCAACTGTGACTCAAAACAGTAACTCTTAAGAAAGCCATAGCCCCCAGGAGTTCAGAGTAGTTCAACTGCTCTGTATAATGATCACATGGAATTTCATAGTACTAATGAGAACTCAATTCAGGTTTTCCCGATCTAAATCCTAGCCCCAACCAGCCAAAGAGGCTGCTTTTGAGACCACCTCAACCCCATGACCTGGAACCACTGAGCACTGAAACACAGCAGAAGCCACCAAATAACTTGTCATATTCACACCAAAAATAAAATAAAAAATAAAAAGAAATTGGAAACAAAAAGCTTTCATTTGGAAAAGGAAGAAAAAAGGAGCAGCTTTTAAATCCTCTTTCCTCATATTTTAATTGAGCCCAGGGTTATGCCACAATTCAGGTAAAAAATGTTTATGTAACTGGCATTTGGCTGAATGTATAATTCCTATTTAATAGCTGAAGAAAGGCATTTTGGGGCTTCAAAGAAATCTGACAGGTAATTCCCACTATAGTTCTGCAGGGTAGCTGAGAGGTAATTATCCTTCTCACTAGTAAATCAATTAGGAATGAATGTATGGAAAGCTTTTCCCCTCCTCCAAGTAACTGCTAATCCTCTAAGCACTAATGAGCAGAGAGTGTTAGCAACAGTATGCAAACCCATCAAAAAACGACAGGAGCTGTGAGGCACGAAGGGTCCAGTCAGTACCTGGGAGCTGATGCCTAAGGAGAAAATATCTTGCCTGGCAAGGATCTGCATGCTTCGTTGTGTACGCACAGCCCTTGCACACGTCTGCTGCTTCTGGCATTTCTCACACTGTTTATCGCCTAAAACAAAGATCTATTTTTGAGGCTAGCAAGGGACCACTGCATTTTGTTCAACTAGCCAGCACTCACAGCATTGGAGGTGAAGGACACGGGATCTATCTAGGTTTTCTCCACCAGGGTGCAACCGATTCACCTTCTGCTCTGTGATTCATTGCTGGTGGTTATCCATGGGAGCTCAGCAAAAACATGATGCTTACTCTGCAGGTCACTGAAACAGTATTCACCCAGAGAGACATGGAGAAGATTACAACCTACGTGCATTTTGTGTGGCACACAGCTTTATGACTCTGTAAGWGGTGGGCACACAAGTAAGCCTGATACTGAATTTGACAAACCCCAGATACTCCAATCCAGTGACACCTCCAAGGGCTTTTCTAATGCTGCCTGGATGCCTGGAATTGCTTTGCCTGTCAACAAAGCAGAGGCAGCTCTGGGTCAGGACAAACCAKCCATTTAACCATGCACAGTAACAGTGTGCATAAATTCAGCAGAGATAGAAAGAATGAAATCCAGTTGTTCCCACAGCAGGCAATACTGAAGCCTGGTTTCCTGTGGATTTTCCCTACAGCCCATCTCTATATTTCAAAAGAGTTTTGAGAGGAAAGACAGAGAGGGAAGACAGGCAGGTCCAGAAATTATTTCCTTAAAAGATTATCACTTTAAACAAGTAAACAGCATGTAAAGAGGGCTCTGCACGTCACTATAGGATAAGTGTTATTAATAGAGAGAGAAGATTGCTAAATCTGTAAACATTGATAACTTGAGAAGTTGCTAGCTGATAACCTAGTACTCTGATTAGTGAGAGAGAGAGAGAGAGAGTTTACGCCAGTGACGTAGTATTTGTAACCGAGCACATTGCCTCTGATTTTGGGTGGGCAGAGTTGCTTTGGAAACAGAATGAACAAGAATTAACTCTTCAGATAGCTTCGTGGATCCACTGTGTTGGATTTAGGAGGGGGAAGATATTGGGCTGTTTTCTTTTTAAAGGCTGGAAGAGTTCATTATAAAAATACTTCATTTCCATTTTGCTCAGAACAAAGAAGTCAAGACAGTTTTCAAGCAATTCAGCTTCTGCATCAGAAAAAATAAAAGCTGACCCCTGCCCACTGCCTGCTCCCTCTCCTCCATACACTCTAACACACATATATGGTTGTCTATAGTAATCAGAGCTATGATTGCCTTAAGGTTGAATACACTGAAATAAACATCAATCTTAAAACCTCTGTGGACTGACCAATGATGGAAAAAACAATAGTAATAATAATAACAGTATGAGTAGCAAAATACAAGTTTGGAAACCTATTGAGAGAGGCACGAGATGGGCAATTTGGAAGTGATCCAGCAGAAGGAGCTGCACACCATCCAAACACATAACTCCCCTGACAGCAATTAGCCACACGCTGCAGCCCTCCCACGTTGATTTCTGTGGGTAGCTGAAAGCGCCTTTGTCCCACTACCTCCGTTGAATCAGCAGAGCCACTAATTTTAAATCAGAAAGGCACTGAGTAGTAACTCCTGGGCTGCGCTGTGCGAGCCAGCCACAGCCCTAATTGCATCATGTGGGAAGTGTGAGCAGGGGGTTGAAAGCTATGACCTCATATTCTCTCCTACACACTCRAATCAAATCTTAGGTCTCCCACCCACTCCGCCAGCCACGTTCTCCGTTCAGCCCCCTTATGTGATGTAACCAATGACAGTGTCATTTACATCTTTACCTCCAACTCCTCCGTCAAGCTGGGAAGCATAAAAGGGAAAAGCGTCGAATGCAGGAAGGAATGCCTCTTACTCAGTATTTCGAATAATAAAGTGATAGAGAAGTCAAGGGAAGGTGTACTAGCTAAGGGCAGTACTAGCAAGAATTCCAGAAGTATTTGTATGAATTCACCTTGTTTAAAGGTATAATAGTCAGAAGGAAAAAAATAACAWCCCTTTTATTTATCTAACAAAAGACTGGGCACATTCAGGAGGAGATTAAGGACTCCATCCTGATCAAAACAGGCAAAAATAGACAAAATAGACATAATTCTACCGAACTTGATGGAAACACGCTAGCGTAACTTGTGGCACAAATCTGAGCTCTCAAGAATTGCCCAAGGATTTTACTTTAGGTTCATAATTCCTCTCAGAACACACACAAATGTTGTCATTTTATTTCTGTAGCTAACCAGCTCAGTGACTCTCCCTTACCTTCCTCTTGTTAGTAGGACTGACATAAAGGTAGCTCAACACAGTCTTCAGGCCTACTTTGTCATTCAGCTTTTCATAGGTAGTGCCGTAGTCTGTCGACCTGGAGAAAAGAGACAAAAAGAGTTTGTGTGGTTATCAGAACTCAGGGAAGGAAAATGACCAGGCAAACCAAGCTGTAACTCAAAGTTACAGCTTCGAGTGGCCAGGAGAGGAAAAGGTGGCCAGCAGAAAAGAGAAGAAAAATGGAGTCCTTTGGGCAGGGTCTGCCCTTGTATCAATTGCTCCTGCAGTGCATGGGTAACTATGGTGCCGCTGTGAAGATCCTTATGGACCTCATGGGGTTCTGCTCTCAAGCACTGCTGTCCAGTTGTGGTTGATATTTGTAAGGGAGGACTCTGATCTCAGTGGCACCTTTAGCACAAAAACTCTCTTTTCAAACAAATCCAACAAAGAAATCAAAATCAAACACCTTAACAACTTTATTTAAGTAGGGTGATTTTTGACTTTGAGGTAGGGRTTCAAAAGCAGCTCATATATGTAACAGCCAGAAAAAAATGCATCTAAAATGGCATCTTGAGTCCTCAGTCCCCCGATCCATGAATTTGTGCCATGAATTTAATTTATCTGAGTWATAGAGACAGATTCAGGCCCCTACACTAGCAAATCCCACTCGGAGGAGCAGATGATCTGGGGGTGGCATTACCCATTCGTGACTGGAGAAAAGGGCTGCTTCGTCACAGAGGGTTTTCTGCAGCTTCCTCCTCCTCATTTGTGGGCATTGCTGAAACCCTACTTTGCCCTGCTTATTTCTCTTCTCTGTACTCACACTCTACTTTTCCTAACAATCAGTATGTTTTTCCTATCAGAAGAGATCAACAACTATCTAGTTCAAGATSCCCACCACGAACTGTGGTCAAAAACAACCGCTTTAGGAGCAAGTGTACCATGCTGCATGCAGAGCCCACTCACCATACCTAAACAGCAGGGAGGACCTGGCTCCTGAATCCACATATCCTCTATATAGAAGAAAYACAATCCTTACCAGGCAGGTGGGGAAAGACCTTCACTAAGAGCCTCCCTGGACAAACTTAGTATTTCATTAAAATGAGAATTCGTTCATGCCCCTAACTTCCTCTCCTTAATCATTCTTTTTTCTAAACAGGTGATTAAAGAATATTTAGAAATTCAACACTTTTCCTGGAAACGAGCTCCAATAATTTTCTAGTTTTCTAAGCTCAGCAAGCGTCCAGCATYGCAGCCTTGTGATTTTGCTCAAGACCAACCCTCTGCTGCTTGTCCACTTGACACAGATATGGCCCGTGTCATTCTTTCGGCATTGCAGCAAATAGCACATCTGCACCTGGCAGCTCAGGACTCTTGCAGAAACTGAGCAACCGGCCTGCACCCGGCCTGGGTTACCTCCTCGTTGTTTCAGTGCCACTAGCGCTACACAGAAACACACTGAAAGGGCCACATTTCAAAATCAGATGGCTGGTTTCAGGCTTCCAAGTCACTCAGTAATAAAATTCATGAAGTGAGAGGCTTTATTTCATTACTGATGAGGCTCTAACGCATTTACTTCTGCATGTCTTTCAAGCACAATTCCTGACTGTTTTGCACACTGGTTCTTTCCTGAAATGGGCTGAACTAACCTGAAGGCCCAGTCAGGGGTGTTTAAAATCTCACACAAACGCCTTGYGTTGGGGTTTTGCTCTTTAATACTAAACCTCTCCATCGATAYCAATACCGTAAAAATTACCTAGCAACCTTCCTTTCCAGTAAACTTTGAAACTGAAGCAGTTCAATTAATAAAACAGAATAATTCAGGACAATTAATTCCACTTCACAAGGCCTCCAATGCATACATACAAATTCAACAGRTCAGGAGTCCTCAAGTAACACTAAGCTCTTAAGCTGTGGATAACAGATGGAAGGCAAACACTGAGGTGCTTCCTCAGGCCATCCCCATCCAATGGTGCTGATGTGCCAAACAGGCCACATCCCTGACTATCAATGTATCGGCCACCGGACAACTAAAGAGATGACTGGTTTCAATCAGCATTCAAAGAGAATACAAAAACAGTTTTATATTCTCACAGAGCTACTTTAGTTTTGTTCTTCAAGTCATTTTCAGATCTCCCAAAATGCCTTCCACTTCTAAAGAWGCAGGCTGGATGCCCTAATGACTCCTTCTCATTAAACCATTATCACTCATTGCAGTTGCCCTTTCAAAGAATAGCTAGAAAGGAAGGAGGGTCATTATTTTGTTAGCTTCTCTAAGGCTTTCTTTATTATGACGACAGTCACCACTGGCTTCACAGAAATATCTCAAAGGAGATCACAATAATACACTGTATTTCCATAGCACTTTCCCATCCAGAGATCCTAAAGCTTTTGTCTGGTGTTAATCCATTCAAACTAGCAAAGTCCCAAGGGCCATACTGGGAAATATTATCTCAATTTTAGAAATGAAAAAAAAAAAATGAAAGCTTGCATACGTAAAGGCCCATTTTTTCCAAAGGCAGGCATCTACAATTAATCATTTCAACTTCTTTAATCATCCAGTGCATTTCCTGATACTCAAAAGCTGCTAAAGCCCCAACCCTACCCAATTCTCTAGTTTGAAAACAACTATTTATTGAGGCATCAATAAAGTTGGCTGCCTAATTTTAACAATCTAAGCCTGAACATTTTTGCAGACAGGACCCACACATGAAACAGAACAGTTCTGACTCAGCTTTTAATCTTAGCTGAATTCTTCAACATTACTAACTGTTCATCTTCACAGTCACAAATTCCTAACTGAGCTATCACACGTCCTTACAGTTGCTTGACACTACATGCTGCCAGGATACGATACTTTTCCCCATTTCACCAGTTTACGTAGCATATACTTATTAGTACATTGAATAGATTGAGAGAAAAAATACGCTATAGCTATACAAAATTGACAAAAGACTCCATGAAAGAAAAGAGCTCTTTCATGTGTCACACCCTAAACGCCCACTTTAACTTTGGCTGGGACTTTAYGGCCACCTGATACAGCCTAGCTGGTTCCTCTGAGTTACTCCCTTAAGCTATCACTAAGGCCTGAGCATTTTCAAGGGCCTTACTGCCCTCAGTCTCAGGTTGTGGTAGCATCACATCCCCATCACTGGCTGAACACATGCCAACAYTTAAGGATCCTTAAATTAACTAGCTGATATTTGAAGACTGCTTTTAACTATATATATAGGTTTACATACACAAACAGACACACACACACACACGGAGTGCATATACTCACACACACATTTAACAACGGTTTCATGGAACAAATTGTTGCACCCCAGTAAACCACTGGTATCACTGAAGCTGTTATAATGTAGGATAGATCTGGGCTACATAAAAAGAAGCTGTAAAGCTCAGCCCATGCATTTTGTCCCATGGTTATTTTTGTCTCATTGATCTTAGTGTTTCACTGCCCCCCCCCACCCTGCATTCCACACTGCTGGTAATACCCCAAAAAAGATTGCATCGTGCAAAGCAGTAAAACTCAGTGGGAAGTCCAGTCTTGAATGGGCCTTTGCCTATTCCAAGTCAAGTTTTTCAGTTTTTATAATCASTAGGCCTCCGTGGCCATGAGGAGGAATCTCTGCTAATTTCAGGAGGATATGGCAAGACTGGATTCAGCATAACAAAGTGCCATATTCATATAACCAAAGTAAGCAAATGAGGCTTTCCCTGAACATGTTGTGGCATTAAATTTTATGTATTTCCTTGAGAAAAGCAAGATTAATAAGGTAATTAATTTGTTTGCAGACTGAAAACTCTCTTATAATCATATTTTTGTATAAATAGTTGGAAAAGATAGTTTTCTGCTTGATTATACTACCCAGACAGGCCATCACACATTGCAACTGCTGCACCTGCTCATACAGTCTGGCAGAGCAGAGCCCAAGGGTTACACAGAGGGCAAGAAACTTCTCTCTACCAAACCTAGTCATAACTTGATGTATTGAAAGTAAGAAAAAGTCTACCTTGTGCCCATAGTTCTCAGCTTAGGTTTCTCTGCAAATGACATGAGTCAGTAGACTCCTTGTGGTAAAGCTATAAAGGCTTGGATTGGTTGGCCAGGAGRGACAGTCACGTACCACCAAATTTCCTATCCTCTGTGTCTGCTATTCTCCCTGACTGTGCATGAGGAAGGAGTAGATGTGGCTTTGATTTTAGATTCTCAGCCTTTTTCCTAAGACGCTAAAGCTTACACACTCATCTCCAGATCAGTCCCCTACACACAGGCCCACACTGAGAACTGTGTGGGAGCACAGCTCCAGTTAAATCAGCCTGAGAATATCCCAGTCCTCCGTGCACTTAAGAGAGCGGCAGGAGCACACAGAGCCCAGATTAACATTTTCCTATTTTCTCCTATGCCTGCAAATTGTCTGCCTGCAGAGTACCTGTCTTTCTACGCCCCCCCCAAACAACTTCTTATTTCTGCCCGTTGGCCAATTTTCTCCCAGCTTGACAGAGAAACAAAAATCCCAGAGGAACAAAGTTTCTACAAGTTTTATGAAAACCAGCAGCCAGTGAAAGGAGAGCAAACTTATTAGCGCTTCCCATCCAGACAGAAGCTGCAGCATGAAACCAGATCTCATGAGATACAAAAGCAGGCACATCTCTGCATAGCCAGCTGCAGGAAAATATTCAAAACCAGCTAACAGTAAAATGCTACAAAGAACCTGACTGCATGACACAAGAAATCAGGCTCCCTAACTTCCACTGCTCATGCATCAATTTGTTTCTCTGTCTCTCCTTGCCTTCCTGTCTCCCTCAATTTTCCCTCTCTGAGATTCAGGCATTTCTGAAGCTACAACACACTGAGATGACATTCCTCCAAAGCCCGAGTTCAGCTTGCCTATCTTCAAGCGTAAATCCCTATGGTCAACTACCTTAGTGATAGTAAGTGGTCTAGGACAAAGGCCAACTCAGCACTAACCCACTGCACTGCTTTGCAGCACTAAATGGCTTCCTACTGGAGCACAGAGTAGGTGCCAGAACCAGAAATCAGGCTGAGTACACAGTTACTGCTCCAGAGTGTGGTAAACTCATCCCACCTAGAGGCGAGGCAGAGGGCTGCTCCTCAACAAAAAGGTAAGTCATTTAATAGCAGAGGTGGAGAAGCTTTTGCCYGAAAGCTACACACCCCTGTTAGCAAGGCTTGTGTGCTATCAGGCAATGGTGCACTACAGACAGCCCCAGGGCTTCCAGCTAGCCAAGAGCACTGGCAGAGTCAGCCTCTCCTGGCATATCAGGTCATCCCATACCAAAACAGCCTGAATGATCACAGAAAGCTGTAGTGGGACTATAGGCTGCTTAGGTGGTTTGCTCCACCAAAAGTCATCCTGGGCCAAAATCCAGGCCCACATACTTTCATTGGAGCAGTGGAAAACCCTTGTGCTMTTCCTGCACTGAAGAGGATAGGTGCACTGGTCAGGTAGTAGCTCCTGTGGACAGACACTCCTACTCCAGGCCAGTGGTGCTTCTATGCTCTGGCTCTCTAGAGTCTTCAGGTTTCTGGTAGATTGCTTCCTTTCTTCCTTGTTCAATATTTTGGACTCTTTCCTGGCTTTTGTCATAGTCAGCTAGGGCTGTTATGTGGCTGAACACTCTCCACTCCCAAAGGCTTTTTCYGTATTTAGATACAACAGAGATAAGCAACCTTCACTCTCCTAGGGCTGTTTAGGAGCTCAGACAAAGTCAGTATTTGCCTTGGGCAGCAAAACGCCTGGAAAAGAAACACAAAGTTGGCCCTGCCACRAGGCCAGCCCCAGCCGCAGCCCTGGAAAGACAGGCTGACCACTGCCACCACCGAGGGAGGGAACAAGGGCAAGTGCAGCAATACCTGCCAGAAGCAGTGGTCACAGTGCTACCACCCCTACAAGCCCAGCTCCCCAAGGTCTCCTGCTCTTCCTCTCCAGCCCTTTGTTCCTGCCTGCCTGGCAACCAACCGGGGAGCCTATGTCCAGCCCCCAGGCTACRGCAGTGGATGGAGCTCAATGTCCCTTACTCTGCAGTGGTACCTGCAGTGAGAGCTGCCCTTCCCAGTGCAGGGATGTGGTCACATACACACCGGAATTTTTTCTTTTGTTTTTTTCCCTCCTCCCCCATCTCCCCCGCTGACARCTGTACCAGGTCAGCCCAAAGGACTATCTAACCCCACAGCCAGGAGGCCATGGGCACTGTTATTTATACCATCAAAAATGACTGTGATGGAGCTAACAAACAAGATTGAGCCCTTAGTCCTTCCCTCTCTGGAGCTGACAAAAGTCTGGACATTTTCCAAACAAGGTTTCCACAGAAGCTCTGTGGGGCAGGTCCAGCTGACCTAAGCAGGAAATCCAAGTATCTGTATTGTGTGACTATCAAAACATCGCTGCCTTACCCTTAGACATTATATAGCACTATAACATTAACTGTGCTGAGAGCTTGTTTTCACTCAATCATGATTTAAAAGTAAATATGCATTTGGGGTAAACATAAAGCCAGAAATGTTTTGCAATCACAAATAGAAACAATTCTCTCCCACCAAAAAAATCATGGACGATAATAAAAGTATGGGGAAAAGACTAAGAACAGGGCAAGCATATGGTACTGTTTCCTTGTGCAGTTTCCCAGGCTCCAGCAATATATCATCACGGACTTTCTAAATTGAAGATGATGCCTTTGTGTGCAATAGCCATCAGTGAGTTTTTTTCCTTCCACAAATTTGCCTAACCCACAGGGAAACTTTTGGCAACTTAATCATCATATGGTAATAAACACCAAAATCTAACTATGTGTTGTATGAAGAGATGATTCCCTTTATTTTAACTTGATAGTTTAATTCAGAGCCCACTGTTACCACTTAATGAGAACAAAATCATTCAGCCCCTTGCTGCCATTTGTGATTTCATTGATTGTTGCCATATTCCCCACAGATATTTCTTCTCAGTCTGAACAATCCTCATTTATTTAATCACTCCTTTTACAACCTCTCCATATCTCCAATCATCCTGTGACTACTCTTTCTCGTCCAATTATAGCTTTTGTTGTGGATGCCTGAAAGCTAAAACTTTACCAGGAAGATTTTTTTTTTCTAGATATACTATCTAAGCACATCCCAACATAAATCTTGAGCATATATATATAAAAAAAAAAACACTAAGTAAATCCATTTTCCCCTATCATATACAAGATTTCACAACCTCACTACTTCTAGCATCATAACCCATCAGTTCTGTGGGACTTTCAGCTCCAAAGTTTTAAAAGTATCTTAAACTGGAGGTCCTACAGGGAAAAAAGTTCAAGTATACCTTAGTTTTAACAATTTCTCTTGGAAAACTGCTTTTAAACCTTTTAATTGTATATCATCTTAACTGGAGAATTCCTACCCCAATTTCTATTAGGATACCAACATCCTTCTCTCTGTCTCCCCCCTCCCTCTTTTTTTTTTTTTTTTTTTTTAAGTGACAGTTCCCATCAGCAAACCATCTGAAAGAACTGAGGATGACCTTTGTTGATAAATTTCAATTTATCCTGTACAGTAGGAAGTGGCAAGACAAAATGGGATTTTATCATGCATTAGTCTTTGTGGTTCACAGGAAAATGAAGGAAAAATAAGCTGGCCATAACACTGGCTTCCTGTTTTTTCTTGCAGTTTTTTTTTTTTTTCTTCCCTGACAGGACGTGTATCCTCTTCTGTTTATTCAGTGTGAGCCTTTATGAGGACTTTGGGTGTCACAGAGGCTGGACAACAGGATCTAGTACATTCTACCTTCTGGCTGACAGGCATTAAAGCACAAGGGAGATGACCATCACTTGCATTGCTGCTGGGTGCTGGTTCAGCTGCTCTCTGATCTCCATCCCACCAGGTAGCACCACAAACATTCATTCCTTACAAGACGTAACTGCTCATTCAGTCTCTGGAGATGTAGATCTTCAGACTATAGGGACAATGGACACTAGTTTGAAAGCTGTGTTTGCATCACTCTTGTTCCAACTGCCCTGCAGGAAAATAGTGGTGTTTTGGATAACCCCAGCAATCCCCACAGATCGCTGCATTCACTATGCAGAACAACACAAGATACTATTGGGTGTCTAATAGCATTCACCATCAACCAGGCAAATATCTGTTCCCACTCTCCTCTCCATTCATGTCTTCCCCTACCTCCAGATACACCATTTCTGTGGTACAGCAGAAAGAAGTTTCAGATCTTAAATAATAYGCAGAATCACTTCAACAAAGAAGAGCCTCCTTTGAGACATGGTGGGGGAAGGAGAAGGCAGTTGCAAGAACYGGATTTTCTTGCAAGAAAAAAAGGCAAGGAAGAAAAAGGATGCCTAGCAAGGAGGAAGCAGGAATTGTCAGATCAAAGCAAAGAACAATATTGAGCAGTAGAGTCCTATGTTCCCTACCACTAGGAGCTTTAGAGTTTGTAAACCTCAACTACATAGCAAACATACCAGGCCAAATGCAGTTCTGAAGCTGCTTCCCCATTTTACTTCTGCCAAAAGATGTCAAAGTCTCTCCTCTGAGGTGAAGATAAATTCAAGCCAAGCTGATGGATCTTAACACTGATGGTTGACAAGAATCTGAACTATAAAACTGAGGTCTGAGCCTATGGCAAAGTATACTCTACTTCTGGAGAAACTGGGATTATGCTTAAAGCATACAGGTTGCAGGTGTAGTGGTTACTAAGCATTGGTTTATATTCTGCAGAATAGTCCACGATAAGAAAGCACAAAAACAACCAAAACTAGTGCCTTCTATTACAATACTGTAAGTAACTACTTCCCTAGCTAAGATTCCACCTTCTCTATACAGTGGAAGTTTATCTCATCTCTGCTTTAGTTACCTACAAACTATGTATTTAGCTTTATCTCCCAAGCTTATCTACAGTTTCTCTCTAACCATGGCGGTACAAATAAAGGTACCTCAGCCATCCTGCCTGAGATCACAAGTTCATCATTTATTTTAATAAATGAGTGCTCTATATTTTAGTGTCTATGGGATAGCAACACAGCAGAGGTATTTCAGAAGGCAAGAAATGCAAAAAGAAAACATTTGAGGAGAATTACTATTAGAACTATGTGCCAAGCAATATCAGGACTCCACTGTGTTGTACATACTCTATAGCGTTACAAGAGATAAAACCAGAACAATGTGATGTGGATTTCCCACAGTCAGTGGTAGAATCAAGAATAGACACTGAGACCTCAAGAAATACAAAACAGCTTCTCTCTGAAAGCTAGGACAAGCACTTGCCTCCACTGAATGTTTGCCCTATTACACCACTGATGACCTACTGAGGCAAAGTTGATGCATACTAATGGAAACTGTACCTCACAAAGGCAAGAAAATAAAACTCCACACACCTTATATATATACATATATATACATATATATCTATATATATATATATGTATATCTTCTTACTGGCCCCATGGTCAAAGCCATACAGGTATTGAAGAATATCCACATCAACAGCCTCAGCAGGGATGTCAGAATGTGAATCATCATCTTGCAACTTCTGATCTGAGACAGACAACACCCAAGACTCAGTTCAGTTCCCGTAAAATGGGGGTGATCTGGAGCTAAGACAGTACACCTTTACAGAGGTCTCCCTCTTCCTTCTGCTCTGGTCATTTCATGGTATTGGCATTACTTATGTACAGCTCCATAGAACTCCTGTTCATCATTACTCATTTCCTGATTCTTCTGTCTGAAAGATCTGACATATTTACCTTGTTACTGGTTCTGATGTATTCTAATTACCCAAAGAGGTGTTTTATGCATCTCTCATAAGACTACATAGCAATTTGATTCCAACCAGATGATTGACTCAGCATAGAGATGGCCTTATCATGACACATTTGAGAAATTTKGTCTAGAGGACATTTAAAAGCCTAAGAGATAAAAGGCAGCTTTGATGACAAAGCCTCATTAATTAATCAGATATTAATTAGAAACATGGCCATTCCCATGCCCTTTTCCCCTTTTATTACTACAGCTGAAAATGTTTCTCTAATGATTCTCTTAATRATGCAAATTTAAATGATTAGCTCATTATGTAGCAAAAGGGAAGTGCTTTAAATGCAGGATTTTCTAGAGAAATTCTAGAGGCTCGGTTTAACTTCTGTTCTATCAAGCATATTTAAACTGAAGCTCCTCTTAAATGTGGGCATTTATATAGAATATTGAGGGCAGACTGTGCAACTGCCCCGTCAGTAAACTCTGTGTTACTGTGTAAGGTGGGAGGGCAGAGATCTCCTGCCAAATATCCAGAATAGGTCCAGGATGGGCAATATGAACCAGCCTGACAGCAGGTCACATCACCCTTGTAAGACAAGGGGACAGGTGATTCAAATCTCAGTTTTAGAGCAGGAGATACCAACATCAGCATCCACTCATGCCCACCAGGGTGGTGGCTGTGGTCAGAGGTTATCAGAARCTTGCCTTTGACACACTGTGTGCCTGTTTGGGACCGGTGGTAGGCTGCACTACAGGGACATTAGATGAGCTTGAGTCACTCCTAATGTAACACAAGGCACACYGATTTTTTCAAATTGCTGGTGAATCTTTGCAAAACTGATACAGATAAAAAGAGGGCCGTGATGGAGGTAGCTCAGTTCACTTCATTAGACAGAGATACTAAAAATCACAGTCAATTCCCAAAGCAGCTTTTAAAATCAGCTTGCAGCATGTTCCACCCTCTTATATCTGCCGGCAACTCCTCTGCTTGCAGCCCACAAAAGTTACTGTCCCCACACTCGCATGACCTGAATATAAAGACCACAGAACTCCTGCCTGCCCCAGGGTGGGGGGCAGGTGTTTATATGATGCAGCCGCCCGCCTGGGATAGTAAAGGGCTGATAATGCAGGATGTCCCTTCTAGTCTAAAGAAAAYGGAAAATGTATTTCCTCTTGTCACAACATGACTAAGAGCCTCCACATGCTACTGTCAAACAACTAGTAAGACAGCACCAGATCYTCAGTGAAAGTCAGCGTGATCCTACTGAATTCAGGTGAATGATACTGGCAGATCTATACTAATTTACCCAGTAGAGGTCAGGAGCTGGTATAGCTAACCATATCTCTAGGCATGCAGACTAATACCAACATTAATAAAGAGATGCTAGTGTTTTGTAAGCATTTTGCAATTTTCCGTTTGTGAACATTCTTTAAGTGCTCTTAAGAAACTTCAGAAGTTTAAGCCTGCAAGGAAGAGAGAAAATAGTGAGTTTGATTTCTTTAAGCAGAGAGAATTTGTAACCATAAATGAACACAAATAAAACTCAGGTTAACACTGCTCTTGCTCATCCCCATTACTACTGGAATATCCAGGAACCTCTTAACGATGGGCCTGCAAACCTTCCTGGCCTTCTCAACTATACGCTAATGTTTCAGAGCATCTCAAAACAGAGGCATCCTAATTCACAAGAGAAAATGAGCTCTCAGGACAGGTAGCACAGCTGACAACGCCTTTGCATTGCTTGCTCCTCTCTTTTGTGGAATGGCCTGGTTATACAGATGGGTCCAAGGACAATATGCTGAGGTTGTCCTCAACAGTCCAAAACGACTCTCTTCCCTTCTYATCCAGGCATTCATTAAGATTATGCCACTACATCCACTCCCTATTCATTAGAGGAGAATTTTGGTTAAGAAGTATTAGGACAGGGATACAGGAAGTGCAAAAACGAAAGAAGGCATCTTTCTTTCATCCATTTTCTTGGCTTGGGCAGCAACCAGTTCAGGATGCAGTTAACTACATTGCTACACTTCAAGGAGATATTTCAGAAAAGCACTGGTTGAGAGTGAATCTTAGTCATTCCCTGAGCATGAGGATTAAAAAATCTTGATTCTAGCTATTGTGCCTAAAAATGAGATCCCTATTTATGAATAAGCTCTAAGGTCTAAGCTTATCTATACAGAGCTTCCAAAGAAGTAAGYTTGCAGTTTAATATCAAGATTAATAAATGTTTGCAATTCATATGGTATATGCCCAACATGGGGCCACAAGTGAACTACTTGTGAGTCATGGGCAGTTCAGAAAGCATAAATTGTCCATCCTTGTACTACCATACCTACATCCATGTACTACCATTGAGATAGTACAATGCCTAATAGCTCTCAAAAATCACGTTGGCTCAGGCTTAACTTTACTCCAGRAAAACCTCCTTTTCCTGTCATCTTTTGTGCTCAGCACTCAGAAGCTCATCTAACACAAAACACTGTCTTGGGAGAATAAACTTGTTGAAATTTTTTCAGACAGGAGATCGATAAAGTAGGAACAGCTTGAAAAGTCATTCAGCCTCAGCAAATCCCCCAGGAGATGGCCAGATGATTGTCATTTTAATGACGGAATAGTAAGCGGAGCACAAGGAAACACACACCCTCTCCCAGCTCACTGGGGAGAATTGCTTAGCCTGAGAAGGATGGACACAGAAAGCAACTACTGAAAGAGACCAATCATCTCTCTAGCTTGATAGGCTTCCTTACGCAGYAGTCAGACCAGAAAGCTAACTTAAACCTCTTAACACTGAATTAGTTCTAGCACTATGCTACAGAATGGCATTTCTTCCAGGTATTAGATGAAAAATATTTTTGTTTAAGTCTTGAAGCACGAGGATTAATATCTCTAATGCCTTTGTTCCTTGCAAGTGTGCTGGAAAGTGGTTCTTACACATATTAAGGTCAAGCCTTGCACTTAAGTGGAGTTCCTGAAGAGCTAAGCATCCTGCATATTATCAAAGCAAATGGAAGGGAAGAGTTGATTATAGTCCAAGATGCTATGATCGTATTTCTAGATACACCATGGATTTTCTTCTGTCCTCGAATTAACCATAATTTAGCTATTTCTGAAAAGCTCACAAATGTCYACGATGCAGACTATGAAGGTCACTGAAGAAATGGAATTCTGCTGTATTAAAGATATTAGAAGGTATCTCAGGAAACCTACAGAGTTCCTACTTTGCCACAGACTTTCTATGAGGATGTGATCACTTCTTTTTGCCTGAGTTATGCATGATGACATATTTTGTTCTTGTTCCAACCACCTAAGCTGAGGGATGGCAACTCCCATGAAGGTTTACGTAGSTGTGGAAATTTCAGACTGTAAAGTGAGATCAACAGGTTTTCTCTGTTRTAAAAGATGGACTGGAATTACTCTGTTAGGTCCTGTGTCCTGTCCCATGCCAGAGGTCAGACTACATCAACATAATCATCCATTCCAGTTTTCACATCTATGACCCGGTATGTTTTGGGCCTTTGGTCATGCTTCCTACCCACACCCGGGCTCCAGTCCCACTCAGGATATCTGCCTGTTGATGTACTAACTATTAACTGCTGCTCATATGTCTCTGGCAGTAGTCTCCATGGATCCATACTTCAAAAAAATTCGAGCAGAACTCATTAAATCACATAGACTACTTTTAATTGTATTCTGATTCAGCATTGCTCACTTACAGCCCCTGGAMAATTTTAAAGCAATGTCACTTAAATTTTTCCAACGATATTATTTAGCACAAGACAGAAATGGCTTCTTTCTTTATTCTAGCCAACCTGATGCTTCAAAAGCCAATAAGAAAATGAAGTATGATGCTACATTCCTGAAGGGCACCATTAAGACCTCAGGGATAACATCAGCATAAAGGGTTACCCATCCTTAGCAGGTAGATTACAATAGCCTGTGACTAACTAGGAAGTAGTGGCAGCTCATCACTAGCCATTTCCTTTCCTTTTTTTTTTTTTTTTTTCTGCCTTACCAGAAGGCACGTGGTTCATTTTAACATCAGCTTTAATATTCTGTGAATGAATCTTTCTGCAGGCTGAACAATAACACCCTGAAAGCAAGCCCAGTATAGTCAACAAGGATCTGACCAACCACTCAATGCAGGGGCAGTTCTGCAGGCTTGTGTGTGCATATCTGTACAGGTGTTACTCTGAGGACAGAGGAGGAAATGAAATATGGTACAGAAAAGGAAGGTTTCACACAGTGCCACAATATTTCTAACAAATGTCTTCAGAGTCGTAACTGAGATGCCAGTGAACAGCACGCTAAGCATAAGGAAATGTGAAGGGGGGGGCCCACTTGGCTCACTGCAGGTGTGCCACAAGGAATCAGCAGGTGCAGAAGCTATGCATCCTGGTGGCTTATTGCAGATAATTGGGGCAGTGATGGGTGGCCAACAGATCAGAGTAGATGAACTTCCCTCTCACCTCCATCAGTCAGAAGATCCTAGGGAGTGGATCTAGACTGAACCACTGCTTTCAGTACATTGCTGACTGCTCATGTTGTACCACTAGACTCAGCTAGCCYGAAAAAAACCTCTCATCACATCCAAAACTAGAAGGCTTTATACCAAATGTTCCTCAGAATCCATTGTTAATTAAATACATCAGTGGATCTGTATCATTTAGTTAGTTGAAAATATAAATAGACAGATAAGAGTGTCACCTCCCACTACTAGAGAAAAATCCAACTTTAACTACACTTCCCTCAGTTCATCCTTTCCCTCCCACCACTTCTATAATCCTTCWGAAACATTACACCATAGCCCAAAACACTCCATGCAATCAAAAATGCCTTTCCCAACTACATTTTACACACACACGCACCTATTTGTGCTTGATTCAGATGTAAGAGAATATTTCCATGTTAATGAGCTACAATCATTGATCAATAAAGTTCATACTGAGACTTAAGTGCTGATTATTGAAAGAGGGAATGYGGAAAGAGATATTACATCATGTACGTGCACATCTATTACACAGCTGCTAAGCTTCAAACAATGATTGCAATAATCAGAATAACATATTTGGTGAAATAGCAGCTGTCTTTTTAAGCCAACATTAAATGCATGGTGGGAGAGTTATCTGAAAGAGTTATTTCTTTGTCCATACTTTACTAAATAACTGATGTTGAAGATTGAACAAATAAATAATGATGAGATTTGCTACTAGTCATTATTTTGCAGGTATTACATTTTAATAACTCCAGTACACAAAATATTTTCAGAAATTAATCTCCTCTCCYCACAGATGAGGGCAAATGATAAACATATGGCTTTTCTCCCTTGCCGTCTATCTTTTCTTTTTTTAAAAAAAAGAAAAAAAAAAAGATCTCATTCTACAACCACTTATCAGTGTCCCTGCAGCAAAAAAGAGGAAAAAAAAATATTAAAAGCACTGCTGGGAATGGGATCTCATCCTTAATGAGACCATCAATAATTGCTGTCATCAGCTAATATCTGAGCCACAACCTTACAGGGAAGATAAAGAGGCAGAGCTTTTCAGAATTTGGTTTCTAGACAGTCTCTAAATGTGATTTTGTTACATGCTCTTACATGCTGCCTGGATATCTCACAGGGAAATAGCAATTAAAAGCAGTTTGAATTCAAACATGGAACGCTAAACCCTGGGTTATCCTATGAACCTCCCAGGACAGTGCTAGATCCAGAAAGCAGGATGCAAATACAGCAAAGACAATCCTTTACAACGGCGCTTACACCTTTGACGGTGCTTCATTGGGCGCTTAGGACATCTCAGGCAGCTGCTTCTTCGGAGGTCTCGCAGATTCCAGTAATTCCCTAACCATCCCTAACCCAGATGTTTTTTGGTCCCTCACGCCTTTGTGAGGCTAGAATTGTTGTAAAACATCACACAATAGCTACTGTGCAGTAAAGACTCTGTCATAGCAACCTAGATTCTATTAAGAGAATTTATACCCCAAGACGCTTTTAAAAAGAGACTGAATGATTCCTAGTTGTTACCTGTGGCTGCAGAATTGAGATCAACTCCTCTGCAACTATCTGCAGTTTAGGGGCACTGACACAACCTACAACCTGCACAGACAAGTCTACACACCATATAGTTAATATTCAGAATTTCAGGCTTATATTCCCTGTTCCAAACGCTGAGCCTCGTCACCCTTCCCCCTTYGTTGCTCAAATCACGTGAATACTACAAAATCACTGCTGTTGAGAAAACTTCTCTCAGTGTTTTGCAAACCAATGTTTCCTTCCTAGTTTAGGAATGGAGACATTCCTTCTGCTCTCCCTCACTGACTGCCAGCAAGCACAGTTCAGATCTTCCCTCCTGAACAGCCTTGTTCACTGATTTGGATAGAAACCTCATCTTGCTTTCACCCACTCTGCTATCAGCCATAGATACCAGCATGTAGGGACAGAACAAAGAAAAGCCTTTATTTAGTCTATAGACTATATCTTAGACTGTAATGCTCCAATATCATATGCACAATACCACACCTGAGATGTTCTTGTATTTGGTGGGGGGGGGGCAGTGATGTCTTCGCACAAAACACCATGTTTTGACTAGCCTTTTAAAAAAGACATGCAGGTGAGAGAAAAGGGCAGCGTTAAGGTGACAGCAAAGTCTAACATACAGATCCCCTTAGTTCCACGYGCTGAAGTTTAGCACACAGTTCCACCAGTGTTACAGCCTATCATTCTGGAGGTATTTACACCCTACTACATGACTGTTTGATGTAACGTTAGAGGCTGTGAATTTTAGATGTGACAGTCCCATGCAAGAGCACCATCTCAGAAACAAAGAGCAATTTGCTCCACGCACACAGCTGTGGATATGACCAAGCCCTGACCTCTACTGCTCTCCTTGCACAACCATTCTGACTTTTGCTCACCAACACCAGATAAATCCAGGGCATACGTAACAAGAAGGACTTCCCCTGTGCTGCAAACAGTGTTTCAGGAGCCGCTTCCTTGGAGAATGGAGACTAAGTATCTGATGAGCCATGTGCWTCTTCATTGCTGACTCCAAGACCATCATCACACAGCTGTACAGACCAATCTCAACAATTTTTCCATCCTCAGTGCCTCACTCTGAGCAGAACAGGAAGAGCTGATCCTACCGTTCAAGACACAAGGAGGAGGGAGAAAGTGCAGCTTACAGATTCACAATATAATTTCATCCAAAATAATATGATTCCTTTGCTTGTGCCTATGCAAGCTAAACTTTTCTACAGTGCATTATCCCCACCACAGCAGTGCATATGTAATGCAAATCAACCATCAAGAAGTATTTGTATTACAATAATAACTTGGAAGAACTTGTTTAATATTAGAAGACTTAGTGGAGCAGATGAATGGCTCTGACATGATATCCATGGGATAGAAATTCAATTAAAAACTGCAAGTGGCACAGGAGTCGTAGTTATTGTTCAACATGTACCATGGGGCTTTCACTGAAATACAGCTATTAGCTGTACTGGTTGAGAAATTCTGTTTTCCTTTATGGCAATCCKTTAGCTCGTAGAAAGTTAAATTAATAAAAACACAGTCTCTTTCACACTAAGAGAATATAACAAAACCAAGGGCTGTTTGCTTATTTTATAATTATGGATTAAGTGCATTATGCCAAGGAAATTAAAGASATACCACAATTTCAATAAAAATGAAAGATCTCGTGACTATAAAGGCTAACAGTGTGACTATCATACGCCAAGCATGCTGGTTTGCCCACCCTTATCTCCCCATCACTGCTCTCCTGGATGTTAACAATTATTCCTAAYGCCAGGAGCTACATTCACCATGTTTGGAGATGCACCTGCATGGGAAAGCTACCCCTCACTCCCGTCAGCAGTATCTCAAACCCATCTCCTATCTTTCTAAGTTCAGTCAACATTTTACCACATCTCAGAAAGGCAAAGACTAGAATTCCTGCTAGGAAGGAAAGAATTGGGCTAGATCAACAAGGAATTAACACTATTTTTAATTAAATCTTCAAGGGAGCACATTCACATCACTAAACTTCAAACATCAGGCTTCAGGCTCCCTACACCACAAGTGGAGAAAAAGCTAGGTCTAAATCACTCTGTGAGCCCAGATCTTTGCTTGGGGTCAAAGTGGWACTATACCCAAGAGCATGTCAGTACTTCACCTCTCACAGAACACACTTTTCCACATATAAAGAAGGACATAATGGGACAACTAAGTACCTAGATAGCCAAGAAACAAGAAGCTCCAGAGAGGCTCGATCTTCCAAAAACTGACCACAAGAGCTCTGTAAAAACCATCATTTCACTTCCTCAGCAGCAGTGCCCCTTCCCCTTCATCACTCACCAGCCATCACTTCCAGACCTGAGCCACACTCTCGACTGTGCCCACACCACACAGTGTCAGAAGGGAAAGCCATATCAGTGGGCCAAAAATGATCAAGTGAGATGTRGCCCAGACTACAGCACAGTGCATTGCTCCACTTGTCCATCTAGCAGAGGCCTTCTGCTCAGGTTGTGCACAGCAGCCAGGACTAGATCAGACTGAGCAAACGGAGATGGAACAACCCAGTACCTGGGCCCCACTCTTCYGACACCACACTTCTCTCATTCTCTCCAGACTCTCTTATGCAAACCCACATCACAGTTTTGCCTTTCCTGCACGGACCATCTCTCCTCATACTATACAAGCCTTTGGCCTCTCTGCAGAGGCTGCCAACACACAGCATGCYGTGCAATAGCTCAAAGACGCTCTTCAAGTCCTTGTTGCTAGTTGTACAACTCGCACTTTAAAGGCTCTTTTTTTTTGCTTCTAGGAAGACAATTTTTTTCAAAATGCTATATGCTATTGTGATTACTTTGAGTCTCTTCTCTACTCATAAGTTTCCTGACCACCTTTTTAGCAGTAGACAGCTAAATCCACATTCTCAGAGCTACAGYTATCTTACCTCTCCTGACCAGAAACAGGCAGTCTTCATCTCCCTTTTCACTCCTTTCCTAGCAATACTGTTGTTGCTGTTGTTGTATAATTACAAATTGCTTTCTGCAAATGGAATATCAGCCCTTGCAAGAATAACCATTCACAGATGGCAAAGTTCAGTGGCACAATGCTGTCTTCTCCCTGCCAAAAGCTGTGTGCATCATGCCGCTCAAAATTAAAACATCATTTTTAATAACATGTGATAGCTGTCACATTTCCTAAGACTTCAGATGCAAGTGTAGGGATTTCCTAAGTTAGTCACTTGGATCCTTACGGGTGAAGCAAATTAGGTTTTAGTTTTAAAGCAACTGTACCTTCCTTGGACCAAAGAGGAGAAAGTCACATTCTGGTTAGTGATTAGCAGGCATGAATACAGTGCATAGCAGGGGGAATAGTAAGCAGTGCAGATACTTTGCAGGCAGCTCTGCCTCTAAAGCATAATTAAGGGGTTATCTTAATATGGCAGATTTTTGTTGCTGAGTTGAGGACTGTAGCAACCTGTCTTTGAATATTGATTCCAGTTGCGCTCAAGAGTTGTGTATATACACAAGACCTTTTCCYCTAGGGAATGACTTAGCAGAGGATACCACGTCTCCCCTGTGCAAGAACTGCTTGAGTCTAGTGCCTTCATAAATGCTGCACAGGTCAGAGGTAGTGAGGGAGGGAGAGCAAAGGGCATTCTCCTCACCYGCCCTTCCGCACAGCTCGGTGGACAGTCTGTGCTGAGTGGGGAAGGGTAAGGTTATTGCAGACAGGCTTTCAAAGGGAGAGATCTCTGGAGAGATCTGCCAGGTTGGAGATGATACATGGTGAAGAGCTGCATCGTGCTGAGATAGAGGGGATCTGTTAAAACCATCAGGGCAGTACAAAGAGTTTCCAGCTGCTCTTTTCTTCCCTCACAGGAGTTACCATCCCTGGCTGGAGACTCTTGCTAGGAACATGAAAACATTTTACCATCAATTTCTCTGCTTCAGTTTCCCTACAGAAAAGAGGGGAGGAGATGGACATAGAGACAGCTAATTCATCTTCGCAGAAAGCATCTTCCAAGCATTACTGGGAAA
>NW_028185084.1:1616698-1740219 GCF_003343005.1 Rhea americana | reverse complement strand
AAAAAAAAAAAAAAAAAAAAGGCAGTGTGACCAACAGAGCAGATGGAACAGGACAGAGATGGGGGCAGGGAGGGAAGAGGAGAACACAACACACCACCATAACTCAGTTTGTTTCTTGGGCTGCATTTAGACCTGTCTGATACAGGCACTTATCTGAAGAATTTTAACTTCCATTTTGAAAGCATGAAGAGCTATTCCAGCCACCTACTATCCAGAACTACCAGGCCAATGCTCCCTACGTAGGCTACAAAGAGAAATTATCACACTTCCATTGCAGACAATTAACAGAGGTGGCATCACTGTGGCCCCGTGTCTGCAAAGGGACAGTCCCCCACTTCCCCTGCAACTCCAGAGCTGACAACTTCATGAGGGCTCGCACGAGCTGCTGGCTGACAGCGTTGCCTGGGCTGCCATGGCACGTGGAGTATCAGTGTGCAGAACAAACGAGCCAGCAGCCACATCTGCCATCGTCTGTACTTGCCAGCATCCGCCCTCCGCGTCTGCCATGCTGGCTCGGCAGCTTCCTCGCAAAGGATAAAAAGAAACCTTTCCCTCGCTCCTGCCACACGCTCACCTCACCGTCAATCCCCAAACATTGATAGAAAGGATTATAGAGAACACCACTAAAATAAAATGGATCTAGGATTCGAAACCAATTACCAAAGCATAACCTTGCTCAGATGGGCATGCTAAGAATAATTACTATCCACAAGATAAACGCTGGTTGAAGACACATTACAGAAGACTGCATAATTAAATATAGCAACCAATCCTCATTTATCTACTAAGCAATCCACATCTAAAAGCTCACCTGCATGCATTCAGGCAAAACCACATGGGAGTTTTCACCATAGTTAAAAGTTTGTAGGACAGTAAAAACAGGGGAAAAAAGAGATAGCAGGAGATATAATCTTTTTGTCACTAGTAAAAAGGAGGGGAAAACAAAATCCCACTCYGGGCATTATTTTCTCTTTAAAATAATACCATTTCTGAGAGAAGCAAAAGTATCTTTGATGATAGCTTTTGCCTGGTCCAAATGAAGACTATTTCTAGGAAGGAACAAACTGATGCAGGAGCAAAAGGGGCATCATGCCAGATACATCTGGAGAAAGCTGTCTGCAAAGGAAAACAGCAAATGTAGCTACTGTCACCACAGGCCAGCAGCTCCCTCATTTTGCCCCGGTCTGCCCTTATCCTCTCAGCTGAGAGTTGACGCTGAMCATCGTTAAGCCAGAGTCAGTGATCAGGTCAGACACCCTTGGTCTTCAGCACCCAACTGCTCCATTCCCACAATGAAACTGTAGAGAAAACAGCCATTTCATTCTCAATTGCTGCACAGCCYGGAGGGAACTGCGATGCCCAGCGTGGCCTGCAACTGCCAGGCAGGCCACAACCAGTGCTAAGTACAAGAGACCTGCCAGCCTAGCTCCTGAAGCACAGCACCAAGGTTTCCCTCGCCACGGGCACCCCAGCTCTCCTGCTCCCTGTCTGCTCTTTCAAAACTCTGCCAAAGGGGGTTTCCACAGAAGCGTTTTGTCCTGATTCAGAAGGACTTCCACATTGTAGAGCAGGCAATCTAGAAACCAGAGAGGGATCTCCAAGCAGCAAAACAAGATGCACAAATCTACCTTTCCACTAACTGTGGTTCCAGGCAATGACAGATCTTTCTATAAAAACTGTTGGTCTCCAAAGACCAAAAACTGCTCTCTGCAAGTCTCATTACCATCAGGCAAAYATATCCCATCTACAGTAGTCATTTTTCACGTTTTTGAAAGACGTGAATATCAGTGTTTGGTTAGCAGACTACATTAGCATGAATCAAATATTACTGTACAAAAAAAATGTACTGAGCACTAATAAGAATACCTGAACATCGATGTTCACTTTATTACCTGGTTTATTTAAATACAATTAGCAGATGAACAGGACAAATATCTGCTCCCATCCCATAAACATAGTTTATAGCTGCCTTTCTCCTTTAGTGGAAAAAAGATGCTTTAAAATCTGAAGGCCAGATATATTTGAGGATAGTATTCTCTGTGCAGAAAACCAGGAATGGATAGATAAAAAGGGAAAGATTTTCAAAGCCACCTACCTAATACGGATGTCCAATTAAACTTAATGAGGGCTGGTCTTCAGCTTAAACGTGCAGCTCTGACAATCTCAATCAAAATGTCCTAAGATTTCCTAAACCTGTTTATCTGCTGAAACATCTGCCTTCTTAAAATCCATTTTGCCTTGTCCCTGAGAAATTCATTTTCTCAGCAGCACCTTCCCTCCAGCCATCCAATCTTGCCACAGAAAATGTTCCATGTGACCTTCCCAACCAACCACACAACTTGAGCAATAAACACTGAATACCAAGCATACCGAAAGCTCATACTGTTGACTATCTCTGAAAAAAAATCAGAGCTGTCCTATGAAAGCTGTCAATCAGAGGAGTAAGAAAGTATGAACGCCTTGCAAATGATTAAMTGAAAGAATAAAGCTATAATGCAATAAATATGGGCTTTGAAAGCAGGGCAGTAGCTGTTTGGGGCTTTTTGCAAATGCTTTCAGCAAACCTATATTTAAACTTGCATTAAGAAAAACACAGGTATTAGTGAACTTTGTCCGTAAGAGACCTATGAGGCTTATACTAATAAAGAAATATTTTCTAGTTCTGCAGTGCTCTAAATGCAATGACTTACACATTCCTTAAGGGAGCAAACATTACCATTGCCATGTTACCAAAAAGAAAAAAAGCACAAGAACCCTAGATTTWAACCTGAGCTTTGCCCCTCACCTGAAAAGTCTCTCAGTCTGTACCAACTACAACAAGAGTCCAGGGCCACGTCATTAAGACACTCTTTCCAGTGAACATATTTCAGTGTCAGTGTATTCAAGTCTGAAACGTGAAGGACTTCATGTTAATGGAAGATTTCCAGGTTGCTGGAAGACATCTGTATCTCCCTCTTGGGGGATTTCCATCTCCTGCTCCAGCTAGGCCTATTCAGAGGGTATTAAAAATTGATACCCAGCTCAAATCTGTTATGAGAGGCTGGTGGTAAGAAAACATGCATATATGAAATATTTATTTTCAATGGACAGAAAGGAAAATGTCTGCACAATTCAAGACTCATTTTGAGTTGCCTTCTTTCACARAGGACCTCCAGTAGAAGGTAGAGAGTAGACCTCATCTTTATGAAGAAATGTACTCTCTTCATCTACAATAAAAGGCATTTGAAGTCACTTCTATCCTTGACATACTTTCTCTTGTTCTAAATATCAGAATCTCAGCACAAACTAAGCCAAAAACAATGAAAGCAAGCTTTTATTTATTCTATCACTCTGTTGTTTAACCGACAGCTTCTAAGTAGAAAAACATAAAAAAAAAGTTGTGTTCCTATTTCATAAAATCCATCTACATATAGAGTTAGGAAACCTGTAGCTAGACAAACAAATCTGAGTCATATTTTAGCTATATTAGGTTAGGAATTTCCAATGAATCCTGTAGATTTACTCTCAATTTGCTGACCAAAAACCAATTTTATCACATTTTGTACTGTGGTACAAGGGTTTGGACAAAATTCACAAAACAAACGCAAGTAATTAAGTGTTCCAGAAGTGTATTCAGTGCAAGTAAGATTACAATATCTAAGTATATGATTTAGTAAAGCAAGGACTGGTGGACAATATAATAATCAGTATTATGTAAAAGGTCTAAAAGTTCAATTCAATTCCTGCTGAAGTCTGTCAGAAGACACCTATTTACCTTTTTATGGTTGGATGCAAAAACTGTAACTAGAAAAAGGAAATTCTAGGCTGAATGTCAGTAAAATCCTGTAATTTAGAGAATCATCCATAGTCTTGTTTGGAAATTTGCCACCAAAATGTCTAGATATACAAAAAATATCAAATAAAATAAAAATTGAGGTATCACTTTCCTGGARAGAAAAAGTTTAGGCTAACTCTGGCACTTCGGCCATAGAAGTGGCTCCCAAATTAAGTGACAAACCTCATTGCTCAAACTCAGCAAAACCAAACACATCATATTAGATCCATGTAGCAAAAGAGAATATAAATACGCAAAGAAGAGGCTACTATCTGCAGAGTAATTCATCAGTCTGGTCCCTCACTTGGACCYTCCCTTAGCAAACAAACCAGATAAACTGAGCTCTGGAGCCAGTGTCACACCACAGCACTCAGCTACAGACTCCACATCACTATTTCTATTATTTCAACAAAATAAATGGAAATGACAGATATCTCAATTTGTGCCATAAAAGGACTCAGAAAAAAAGTCATGTTTGCAGAACATAAACAGAGATTTCACAGTACCAGGTCATAATTTTTATTACATCAGGTATCTCTCCCTTTCCAAAGGGATAACTAAAGGTTGTTAGACTTTGGGTTTAGCACAGCAAACCATTTTTTTTTAAAAAAAAACTAYTTGCAACAAATGTTGCTAGGCAGTAAGAAAATCAATATAAACACTTGTAAATGCTCTACTGAGAGGCAGGAAGGAAGAAGGCAGCTAGTGCTGAAAGGACTAGATGAGGATTTGATTTTAAAACCTAATAAACAAGTATTTAATGAAAGTGAATCGGAAACCTTTTTTCTCCTTAACGCATGAGAATCTACAACGCAATACAAATACAATCTATTCTGTATTTTGTGTAATGTGCTCCATATCACCACACCCCCCAAAATATTAGAATATTAGAGAAACAAATACAGTTGCAAAGCTAAAATAAAATATCCTGTCAGGGAAGAGAAATTAAAACATTTGTGCAAAGAGCAGAGAGCTTTCTTTCAGGTGGATAACAACACGAGGAAACATGGGCAGTCATACAGAGTCTTTTTTTTTTTTTTTTTTGCCAGAATGGACAGACCAGGTAGGACCATGCCTTTTCAATAGACTGTTTCAGTCCCTGCTGTACAAAAGATGCTGAAGAGGCTTACTTTCTCCTGCCTTTCTCCTACTCTCACATCCCCAGCAAAATCAGTCCTCTAATATGAAGCTACTGTTCACTGTCTCTTGCTTCAGCCCAGAACCAAGGGACAAACTCATGGGGTTTACACATTTTGATCTTGCTCCTCTGGACCCAAGACTTTTTTTTAAAGGAGAAGCAATCAAAGAAGGAGCTGGGCAACACACCCAATTTTCTTGAGCACTATAGTGCCTTTAACCTTATATCTACCCTTATCCCTCTCTCAGCTCCTTGAGCAAATAATTATAATGCCATGAAAGGGAAAGAAAACTAAGGAACAAAAGAGCTCCAGGGCTCTTGTTTTCCATCATCAAGGTATCATGACTGCAATTTGAAATTTCAGAGGTGCTGAGGCTCTCAGACATGTAACAAACGAGCCTGTGTTTCAGCAAGCCTGAAATTTGGCCAGTTTAATCCAGAGTCCATTTGCTACAGGGTCAAAATGAAAGGCAGTTCTAGCAGCAATGCAAATCAGATCACACAACTGAAGGACTGTAAGCATTAGTAAAGACTGAATGTGTTTCCAGCAGACAAGCAGTACTTACAACAGATGTGGCCTCAACGTAGGAATTACTGAGTAAGATTCCCTGGCCTGCATTACACTGAGGGCAGACCAGATTATAATTATGACTTCTTTGCTGCCATTTAAATCTATGAATCTGAAGCAGCACAGAGCTGCACTTCTATAAAAAGCACTGCCTTCAGACTTCCCTTTCCACATTATAAACAGGAAATGAGAACTTCCAGGACATTTGACTTGGTGCCACATGAGAGAAAAAGAATCACCCTAACGAGACTCGTAAAAGAGTGGAAAATCTTGCTGCCTTATGAAAAACTTCTGGTATTCAACCTACCTATCTTAAAGAGAAGGTTATAATCCACTTTAATCAGGGTCGGAAAGTTACCACTTGTGGAGTGGGAATTACAGGGCCTTTCATCCTAGTAAACAGAAATATAACAAGATCCAAAACACGACAAATTGAGGTAAATTTGAGTAAGAAATGGAGTATTTGTTCTGTTTTGTGTATAAACAGGAAGGGTAATGGACCAAGGATGACTGTACCAATGGCTGAGACGAATTCTTTATCATTGCTAATTTTTCAGTCAAGTTGGGATGCTGTTCTTGAGCAATCAGATAGCAGTCTGAGGAACTTGTCTGTCTGGTATCTGTGGCAAATGATTTTCTTCTCCCTCACCATTTTGCATAGCATCTGAGCACAGTCCTCTTTCAGTCCTTATAACATAGGAATTGTTTCAATAGGATCAGATCAATGAGTCAACAATGATACAGTTGTTATTTCACCACTCATCCATGTAGCTGCTTCTAAATGAACTCCTTATTTAGGATTATCCAGAGTGTAACTCAGTACTCTCAAAAAAGTATCTGCTTCAAGGGAGCAGACTCTATGTCTGACTCTAATGTCAAAAGACTACTTCTCTGAACCTTGGCTTACCATGACATTATACCAATCTGCTCATAATCAGTCACTTGAAATTGTTACTCGGTTAAACTGGGTGGCTACTGGAAAGCAAAACATTCTGCTCCAGTTAACCAGCTCCTAAAAGCACTTTGTTTTTAGCAYGACCCCTCCTATCCCAGCAGCACAGGCTTGAGGTATAGAAGAGTCTTTCAGCTCCTCTGTAGCCAGCTTTTAGTATGAAATCTGTTATGCTGCTCTTCCTAGGGGATATGAGCAGGAGGTTTCTCTATCACAGGGTCACAGAAATAGGGGTGTGTAAAAAAAAAAAAAAAGAAGAAGAAAGAAAGAAAAAGAAAAAACAAACAACAAAACRAAAAACCCTTCTCCCTCCTGTTCTCCCTCCTCCCCAAGGCAGGACCAATTGAAATGAGGCATCTGTCTCAGAAGGCTGTCTTATCACCTTCCCAAGCAACCTATAACTCAGTTTTAAGGAGATTTTTTTTCCTAGTGTCTGATCTGCCTTTGCATGTTGCTGTAAATCATCCAATAATTGGGGAATAGAACATTCTTTTTTTTCTTTTTTATTTATTAAATAAAATGGTTGTTYTATATACTTATAAGACTGTTACAAGAACAAAGCATCAAACCGATTTTTTGCCTTAACTGACCCACCATGATCTGGCACCAATTAGTTCCACTTACAGACGTTGTCATAATATTTGTTGTGATAAGGCACACCTAGGTATAAGATGATGCCATCCACCAGCAGATAAGGCATCATTTGTTACACAGAATTGCAGTGCTACCTATCCATTCACATTCTCGGTTCTTGCAGGGACTCACACCACATTTCTTCAAGAGTATCATTCCCAGAAGGAGATCCTCTGCTTCGCCCTGCCAAGGTTATGCAGTATTGGAGGCTGTGGAAGGAAATACCCACCTGAACGCTGTAGCATAAAGTCTGCATCTGGAAGACAGACCTCTGCCTTGACCCAGACCAAGTAGCATCTTTTACTAGCCTCTCCTGAGACACTGATCTGCTCCAAGGTTTGCTCATGGGAGTTTTGCATGCTAAGTATCTGACATRTGAAGGCATGCTTCCCTTCATTACTCTTACAAAGCATGGCCCAAAGTCTAGAAAAACATCTAGAAATATTCTTACCCACTTTCTCAGAATTTAGATCCCACTTCAGTGATCTACAGCTAAATAACTTCCTTTACATACAAGCATTATTGTACAATCCTTAGCAGTGAACAGATTCTTCAGAGCTCTTTTGATGATCTTCTTTCACCCTTCTCAAAAGCATTTTCAGCTCAAGGGAACCTTAGCCCTCCACTTTGTTTCATCAATGGCAATGAATCAATGAGCACTAATCCTTAAAAAACAACTATGTTTTGATTGTCATCTAAAGCTTGTAGTAATCAATGAGAAGAGTTCCTGACATGCAGGCACTCTGGAACAACCCTTGGTTGAACACCTAAAAGGACATACAAAATATATCTGCAACTCACAAATAACTTAAGTGAAAAACTAGTACCAACTACTACTTGCTTAAAGCTGGTACACCTGTATCCAACTTCAACAGCCCAAGCCAGGCTATCTAAATTTAACARGATCCAAGGAAAGGTTAAGGGGCTGCAAGGATTATGCTTGAAATCACTTCCTACTATTTCTGGAATCAGATGTATGGGAAAGTTGTTTTTAAACAGAGTCATTTGCACTGGTCCAAAGTTTTGTAAAAGCTGGAGCCAAAGTTGGCYTTCTGACGTTTTTCCTTGTGCTTGCTTCCAAGATCTCTTGTAGATTTCTACAAAGAGCAAAGGCACAAGTTCAGATACAAGTTCAGAAATYAATGTCCTTCCGACTTCAGCCATCCCTGAAGTACATTCTTAGATTTATACTGCACAGAATCACAAAGGTTTTTAGGCAAGCATCAAGCCTGTAAGACTTGATTATCTGATTTTTTTCTGGATCATCTGCCCACCMTGAAAAGTTCAGGAGAATAAGCAGCAAAGAGAAAGATTTAAAATGCACACCAACATAATCACAACTATATATTTTTTGTCCTAAATAGATGGAGACAGTAGGCCAAATCCCAAAAGGGAATTACGTACTGCAACTCACTTTTTTCTTCACCCTTTCACCTATACAAACTCCTTTACTCTCACAGAATTCTGAATTAAATTTACTTCCCAACATGTCATTGACAATGCTCCCCTTCTATCCTTACAAGTATATGTAATTCCCTCTGAACTTGCATGCAGTGCAGATTATACCTTGAAAACTCAAAAGAAAGCAGCATAGCAGCAAAGTAAAAAAGTAGAGCACAACACATCAGCCTTGATCATCTCCATTCCACATTCTCATTCTCCAAAATGAGATCTGTCTCTCTTCTCAAGGGAGTCTCCTTCACACACYGAACTGTAGCCTCCATCCTTGCCTGGGTGGGCCACATATTGCTTACAGCACACCTTCCTGACCAGGCACAAACAACAGATGGCTTTTGAAGAGATGCACGCACTGCCCACACTCAAGTTCAGAAGAGCAAACAAAAAAAAAAAAAGAAAAAAAAAAAAAGAGGAGAAGGAAAAGGAACTGGCTAAAAAAAAAATCACAGTGATTACATGAAGCAATCAGGCTACTCTTCCCCATGCTCTCTACTGCAGTGCCAACAGCAAAGGTTCCACTCAGCAAAGTTGTTTTTTTTTGTTTGTTTGTTTTTAAAGAGAGGACAAAGCACTCATATGACTTAGATTCATGAGACTAAAACAACACCTTATAACCTCTAAAAGGAAATCCCATACCTCCCAGTCTTGTTCGCAGCTTCCTCACCTTTAGAACTACTGATCACATGAAGAAAAAGAAAATCAAGGGAAAAAAAATTCCACACTGAAGCAGTCCTTCAGACTGTTTGTAAGTCATCATGTTAATTAAATTCAGTCACTTACCCCAAAGTCAGCCTTCTTCCTGAACTCCCTTATTGTTTGAAATGGCCAGGGAAGTCAGTGACTGCACTGGAAACACCTGGCCAATGAATCACAGCTGTGCAAAGTGACARCCCTTAAGGTGAACAGGCTTCTTGGTGGGACCTATTTAAGCCTCTGTTTCAAGGTGATTCTATACCATCTGATTTCTCATTCAGATCCACCCATTGCAATCAGGTACATAAGACTGGTTCCTCCAAACATACGTTCCCAGCACCCTAACCATTCTTGTGTTGTCAAATTCCCTCCCTCCCCTCACAAAGGCACCTTATGCTAACTTTAGAGCAGCACTTTCTGAGATCAATGATAATTGACTGATTAAGTATGCCTAATGCTGCCAGAATGTGAGCTGATTGTGTAATGGTGCTAATTAGTAACTGCCAGAGCTCATTCCAATTATTAACCTTTATGAATGTCATTTTTAAAGATAAGAGTTCCCAACACGACCTACTGCAGTATTCATAATGGTTTTGTCACACGGGATGAGAGGGAACAAAGTGACCACTGAAGCTGAGATAAAGGTGGATCAAGAAAGAAGCCCCATGAACAAAGGATTTTACCTTTGCTTGCAAGTGATACAAAGACTTAACAAGAGAAARGTGAAGAAAAGAAACACCTGTGTAGAAGAATTCAAGAACCCWTTTTTCCATGGCAGCTGAACTACACACACTGCTACTGCCAAGCGTCCCCCAAGAGCCTCCCAGTAGCACAAGTACAAAAGCAACTACCTTATTTCCTCAGTGGGCATGCCTGCAAAGCACCATGTCCAGCAATGCTCAGGAAGCACAGATAAAAGCAGAACAGGTTGCAGTGGCTGATGTACAGCATGTCAAGGAAAAGCACCATTCCCAGTTATCTGCACAATGATACCTCTTTGAGTTATGCTATGCAACAGTGGACATTTCAGGAGCTGTAATGAACCACAATCATCACRGTAGGGGGATCTGTTTGCCAGCCAAATCACACACAGCAGAACTAAGCTAAGTCCACAGCCCACTCCCTTCACCCTTTTGATATATATCTGCCCCCCAAATAAGCCACAGGCACCATCACTAAAGAAAAGGTGTATTTCCAAAATGGAGACATGGGGTCCTTGCRTATCACCCCATACAACAGGGCCATGTCCTGTTACATAGCCACACTCATGCCCATCATGATTAAAATGCACAGGACAAGACATAAACTTCTCATGTGATGCRACTCACACTCCTCTGTCTCTCTGATGGGGTAGTGTTGGAGCAAATGACACTCCAAGTTCTCAAAGATCAGAAGGTCCACCATGGACTCCCCTGCCACGTACTCCTCCTGAAGGAAAAAAAAGCTTGCCTCACTTTGTTTCCCATGTCTTGCACAGGAGAAAATATGCACATGTAGGAACAAAGCTAGATGTGCTGTGTTAACTCTGTATTCCTCCTAGACACCCCTTTTGCCTTTATTGCTAAYGGATAATAGAACCAATGGGATTTTAATCTTCCATGGGATATTTATTCTCTACTCTGCTAGAGGCATACTGAGTGATGTACCATGGTCCACTGCTTACTCGGTAGCTTTAACTACTCCATGGCAATAAAACATCATCTCTGAAACCTTACATTTTAACAGAYGATCTTCCTGCCTTGGCACTCCTCAGCCACACTTACTGCTACAAGTACCCAAAGAAAGGACAAGCTCTCCCACACCACAGCTTTACAGAGACCTATTTCTGACACACTTCAAGGTCAACAGCTTTTCTGTGATCTCTGAAACAATTATGTGAAACCACGATGGAGGAATCATGATCTGCTGGAGTCCTTAGGGCATTTGTGCACCACAGGCTGCTGTGTGGAGTTGTACGATCTTCCTGTTCCCAAGCTCGTCTCTGGGATGTGTCTCCTGTGTTAAGACCACTCTGCCCCACCCAGTTCCTGACTTCTGCTCCGAACCTGCTGCTTTCCCCTCTTACAGGACCAATAATCAACAGCAGTCAACAACTTCCTTCTTAAAGGAAAGCACTGTTTAATTACAATCTTTAATATTTTAGAAAAAGTGATGCAAGATGACAGACCCTACGTGCAATTCTCTTTCCTTGGGGCTGATTACTCCTTGYGACCTTCAGACCCCCATAAGACCTTCACTCCACCTCTGAGTCAGCCCCCAAGATCCATACAGAAAAACTTAACAGCCTAGTTACAGGTAACATACCATGTTCAAAGGATTTATTACAGGGCAATATCCCTGAACCATTCTGTGGCAGCACCGCACTTGCATCTGTGACCAGATTTGTAGGATGGTGAAGGCTCAAGTGCTGCAGATAGTGTTTCACTACATTTACACACCTGGGCAGTAAACTTCAGGGATAACTGAATATGAGCAACTACTAATATTTACAGATGAAATTCTCTAAAGTAACTGGCCATCAAAAAYCCGGAAACAAGCCCTAGTAATCAGATTATAGAATGCTCTCACTAAACTTKTACAATTTTTATACAGAGGCAGAAACCCCATATGTAAAAATACCTTCCTATTATCCAGTAGTTTATAGGCACTTTTGCTTTTACTTCTTGGTCAGGCACACTGTAAAAGGATGACTGCCAGGTTTTACAGATGAAGAACATGTGGTAAGTAAATAAATCAGAGGCTACCTTCCAGGCTGGAGGAATGTAGCTGTTTGTAAATATTATTTGGAGAAGAGACCGTTTGCTACTGAGTACTTATTAACTTCATTGGAAGCCTAATGAATGTACTGCAGAAATAATGAGAGAGATCAGACTGAAAGAAAGATGGAAGGATTTCTTGCAGGTTTCTTAACAATATTTCTCCATCTTTCAGATTATTTATAGCCATTATAAAATGGCAGTGCACTTGGGAAGAAAAAAAATACAACATAATAAAACACCAATATAAACAGACACAACCCGTGTTAAAGTACTAAATTCTACCAGCCACAGTACAAAGTATCAAAGATTTATACGACTTCGTGCCAAGCCTAATTGGAAGGAAAAGAAAAGTAGAGAGGAGGAGGGAGACGGAAGGAAGGAAAAATAAGAACAGGTCACTCAAAGAGAAACAAATCATATAGCTTGAGCTAGAGTCTAGGTTTAGTGCAGACACAGGAACTGCATCACACGGCTCCAACAGGGAAGCTGCCCAGTTGCAACAGTGTGAGAACATGCTGGTTCCCGAGCCAGGCCTGACTGCCTGGAGAGTAAATGGCAGTGCCCGTCTACATCTAACGCATTAGAGTTTAGGCAACTTTCCGAGCCACAGGTAATGTCTTAGCATATAATAATCCTTGATAGATTTTTTTTTTTCTTTTAGTAGCTTGTCTAGACTTCACTTGAACTCTGGTGAGCTTCACCTACTACAAGATCCTCCAGCAAGAAGATCCATGGATTAACCACACATCATCTGAAGAATCAAATTCTCTTACTTATTCTGAACATTTGTATGGTATTTCTTCATTCCTGCACTACTGAAAACCCTATCCACATCACAAAAAAAATTATAATTTTTATCATTTCCTTTCCAGTCTTTACAAGTCCTACTAGATCTGATCTAGTATGAAAGTTATGTAATTTATTATGAACAGTCTGATTTTGCCTTTTTATAAATGAATTTAATTTGCGGTCTTCATTAATACTGGCATATACCTGTGTTAAATGCATCCACTACTAACCTGTGCTAGCAAAAATACCCTGCATGGTAAGAACTGATTAGAAAAAGACACCAGTAAGATCAAAACAAATTCATCTTTAAGTGTGGCTTCCTGCAAAGAGTTTTGCAGTCGGCATCCAAATCTAATTAGAATATAAGATGAGATAAYTCAACAAAAGAAGCAACTCTTTAATGACAGCAATGGAATTACTGCTCCAAATGATAAAGYAGAGATGGAATAGCCAATTCCTCTTAACAGATGCAGCTCTGCTGATGCAGCAACAGTCACAACACCCACAGGATCTGCAACAGCAGGTTCTTGGCTACAAGCTCCCTCCTGAATGCTGCCTCACTATTTTTCTAAGCAAGGAGGTAAAGCACTACAAACACACCTTATTTGCAATCTCTGACAAGACGGTTTCAGATGGGTTGTGAAGTTTCAAAAATATATTCACTTTTGGCTAAACTGCCTCTGGCCATCCCTACCAATCCCCCAGGACTAAATGCTGGGGAACATGATCCAAGTTCAAAATTTCCTTCTACAGAGGCAGGATGTCTGCCTTCTTGAGGTACTCACAATCAAAGTAACCAATTAAAAAGGACAGAAACATATCACTAAATATACCATAAATTAACCATAAAAGCAGAGACAACTGTATAGTTCCAGCTCTTTAAAATGCATGTTKTTTTTTGCACAAATTTCATTAACTAGTAAAGAGATCCTTAGACTTGTATCAATACCAGAAGAATTTTTAGGAGATTCAGATTTTTCTTTTTTTTTTTTTTTAGGATATCTGGAGATCCTCAAAGGAAACATCTTTTTGACATTAAGTTCCCCCAATTTCCCATTCAAACTTCTAGCTTTCTAGAATGGGAAGTCTAATTACCTGGACATCTTTAAGTCCTTACTGTAAGGGTGATCAAAGCAGGCTGTGTACCTGAAAGACCAGTCTGGGGAAATTAAATCATGTCAGAAATACAACTTTTTTTTTTTTTTTTTTTTAACTACAGTTTCACATTTTCCTTTTAGTTCACTATAGAATAAAATTATAGCTTTACAGAAAAAAACTTAATAGCATCCAAGATAGCCATTAATCGGGCAACAGATGGAGAACTTCTGTGGTGTAGAAGACTTAAACCTCTGGGTTGAATAAGGTAGCCACAGTGGGGTCAGATGAAAAAAAATCTGTATTGCCCACTTACCTGTTTCTAAAAAGGGAAACAAAGAATATTCTGGGTAAAGCATAAGGAATAAAGTGGAGATGATATGATCCTTCCCACAGCCTCTCCTCCAGTGCTCCTGATTTAGAGAGCTCCAAATCTCTAAAGCAAATGTGGCATATCAATCACGTCTCCAATGTAAACTTAGTTATTCCATAGGAACTTCTAAAGCACAAACATCTCTTTGCTGAAGAAATAATGCAGAATGGATGACACTTATGTAGCACTGATCCAAAAGCTGTAGCTATGCCTGCTCCTTCTGTGCCACATCTTAAAATAATTACTGTGAGCCAGAGGCTACAGCCACACTATCACATTTAACAGCCACCAGCAAAAGCATCCTCCATTCAACCTCCTTCTAAAATCCATTTACTCTTTATTTTTTCTGCTTCACAACATCGTGTGGCAATGAGTTACACAATTTAATTACTTGAGGAATAAAAAAGCACTTCCCTTTATGCTTATTCAGAGCAAGGGCTTGAACTTAGATCTTTCCCCACACATGATTAGTATCAGTCTCTCCCTGGAGATTCTTGGTCTCTCCTGTCACAGCTCTTTTGCTCAGTATACGTAACTCAGCAGTTACCAATGGGAAAAAGAGAGAGAGAGAGAGAGAGAGAGAGAGAGAGAGAGAGAAATATAAAAAATGGAAGCAAAACAATGTTCACTTCTGCCTTCTCTCCATTTTATATGAAATTTCACATTTGCCCTAAGAACATTCCCTCAAAAAGTTTGGAATTTGATTGATTGCATTTTCATCTTGCTCCCTCCAACTCCACATGGAGAAAAGAATTTTAACAAAACATTCCCAGTCATATTTACTAATAGGAATATCT
Source organism: Rhea americana (assembly GCF_003343005.1). Taxonomy (NCBI): domain Eukaryota; kingdom Metazoa; phylum Chordata; class Aves; order Rheiformes; family Rheidae; genus Rhea; species Rhea americana. The sequence goes on along the minus strand of NW_028185084.1, from coordinate 1,725,150 downwards.
CAATAAACCCAATAATCTGTGAAGYCAAAATTGTTCTACAATGAAATGACTTTTCCAGACCTGTTTAGCACACACATTCCTTACACAAATGTATTTGGAACATCCATCACCAGACYAGCCCTCCCACAGCTGCATATCTGAAGGCTGACAGCTACAACAAAAYGGTCATGCCTTCAAGCTGTTAAAGAGCTGTGGACAAAGCACAGTGTGCTGCACACACTGAGAAATGAGTTACACACGTGTGTAAGTGTTAATCTCTATGCTGCCACCACAGAGCAACATGCAATACCTTCACCATATTGAGATTCTGGTGCCAAACACACCCCAAACCAGACCTATCTATTTCTTCAAAGGATCATAGATACGAAAAAACACTCTGAATATGGGCAAAAGTTTTTAATTAACAGCCTAGCTGAAACACTATTACGATCTGCAGTTTTGTTTTTATTAATTCTCTCTGATTCAGCAGGAATTCCACCAAGGAATAAGGATGAGCAGATGCAGGGGGAAGCACATAAATAAATCATAAGTGTCATTAAAATTTGTAAACTGATATCTTCTGGGAAGTCTTGGCAATTAGTTCCAGAGCTTTCTTGGCAAACAAAAAATTAATAAATCCAAAAGGTCCCATGTTTGATGAAATCCCCGCCCCCTCAGGAAGGTCATTGATAGAGCAATTAAGAGACACAACAAATGGACCAGCCAGAAGGCTGRTTCGTGAAAGACAGATGAGCTCCATGGAACAAGATGACTAAGGCATCTTAATAGAGGTACGATTCAGATCCACACATCACACCAAGATACGAAGGAAGGCTTTTAGACTTACATTCATTGCACCACTCTGCACTGCACTCTTGTGCCTCCCCCAACCCTGAGATAACATTGACTTTATTACTTGATAAATTAAGGGACCACCAGAAAGCAGAGGTGTGAGCCTGACTGTTTCCTTGTGGAAAAATCCTACAGGGACAGGGAAGCAACAGAAAGGAAACAGATGAAACTTCTCTCCAGAAGCCAAACACACACTTCCAGAATGAAACTGTTTTTTGTATATATATTTTCTTATTAACACTGCTGTATTTACCTAACTCTAAGACATAACCCTGAACTTAGGATAAGCCTATCAATTTTCAGGGTAGGTTCCCAAAACAGATGTTTAAATCAGCTTTAATTCATGTTATCCATTTTCGCAATGACAGCTTCTCCTTCAGTTCTGAGCTGCAAAGCATGTACACCCTGGACATYCCCTGGGGCAGTCACGGAGGGCTAAACATAGGGTTCATGCTTTTTAAAACTTCTCTCTCCTCTTTCCCCCCCCCCTTTTCTCCTCCCCATTTATGAAACTTCACATAGAAGCCCACATCCTAGATAAAAATCAAAACAATCTCTTATGTACATTTCTGGAAGTCCAAGATAAAAGATTTGTCTTTATTCCCCTAAGAGTCACAATTCAAAGAATAATAAATCATCTCAMACCAGAAAAGCATTTTGAATAATTCTGGAATACTTTACTTCAGATTGCTTCAAATGTGCACTGGGATAGGAAGGKGAATGGTTATCACCATCTGATAACTGGCAACTTGTAACCCTCCTGTCACACGTACTCCTAAATCAACAAAGACAAGGAAGCTAAGCAACACCTTTATTGCTTTTAATAGTTACAAAAAGAATACAAAAAGGCTATTTTATGGCTAACCTTTTATGAAAGTTTAGCATCCCCATAGGGTCCCTAACACAGTGCCCTTTATCCATTAATTCCTCTCCTGACTAYACTCAACAGCTCTTGCAAGCTGCCTGGCCTTCTCTCCTGCTCCTCTTTCTTAACAAGAACCCACTTTCAGATTCCTGCTGCAATACACAGACAGGTGGACAAATACAGATGTCAAAAATCCCTGCCAAACCTGGTATGCCAGCTTGAGCAACAGAATGAGACCTGTTTCTCCAAAACAAGCGGGAATTTAACCATGAGAGCAGAAAAGAAATTTTCACTTGGCTCAGAACTGCTAAGTTTTCTATTCTCCACAGGCAATGACTACGCAGCTGTTCGGGCCAAGGAATTTCTCTTTATTAAATGACCACAATCTTCACCTGGCAGCAGCTAGCTCAAAATGGGCCAATGTGCAACTGCTGTGCATTTTCCAAACAGTTCAAGCATAGCTCCCATGCCAAGATGACACCTCCTGACTGACAGTCAGGCTGCACTGAGCCAGGGTAACCTGAATCACCTGCTGTGGGAAGGARGCAACTCAGCAAATGTACTACAAGCTAAAATCTGGATTATTCCGATCTGCTGCTGAATGCCCACCCTAACCCCATGTCAGGGTGCTGAGAGCCTACSGGAAGCCCTGTCATCTCTGCTACAGTTCCCAGCAAACACAGTCTGCACCTACTGTCTCTCAGCCACAAAGACTTTGACTTTTCTACAGCCAGAAGAAAACCAGCCGTTACTGAGCTAGGCTATTTGTAAGTTCTAACAAACAACAACCACCAAACTTTTGGGCATCCTAGTTTTCAAATCCAAGAGAAGTCAGGAATACGCCTGCACACCCAGCTGGCTCCTTCCTTCTGTCCATGGATGGCCGATAGCAGGTATGATTAAATCCTTCTTTTCATCAGCAGAAGAATCCTGCGCTTTGCAATGTTGTTACAAAATGCCAAATAATACGCAGTAATGGGAAGCATCATTACTTCAAAAMCCAGCTCAAAAAATTTTATGCCTGAATACAGTCCTTCAGAAAACAAGATATGTACAAAATACATGTTACCAGTGTAACAGTGAAAAAGAATATATATATAAGAAAACTTGACAGTAGTGCAGGGGGATGTCAGCTGGTTATGGTGGCTGTCTGGGGACTGCATTTCAATACAGCAAGTTCTAGTGAAACCACAACACTCTATTTCAAAACATGGGCAGAGCCTGACTGGCACCAAGTGTGASGCAGTGTTCAGACTTGCAGTTGTCATTCTCAACACCATAGTCAAAATAATGCATTGCCAGTAGGGCAGAAACAGGCCTCTACTGAAGCTATGGCTTTGCCAAGACTTTTTTTCAGGTTTGCTTGCATTGTAGAGAAAGACATGGAAGTATGAGTCATGCAAGCAGTCTGCTGATCCCTGTCTCACCTATCTTGGAGGCAGATAATCTTTGGGAAAAAGAGAAACTAGGCCCCATCTCCCAGAAGTGAGCCATTCACATGGCACTTCACACTGCAGTCACCATTTCACACATTCAGAGCAGACCTATCTGAAGCCAGCTCCCTATGTAATACATGAGCATAGGGCACAGAAATCAGTATGAGCAATGAAACTTTGCAAAAGAATCAAATGCTAGAGGTACACTGAAGGATGCTGATGGCCTCCAAGGCAATGTAGGAAGCTTAGAGGCAAGGATAGGGGAAGAAATACCATAAAGCCCTCTGGTAGTTCAAACAGAACCAAATGAAAGAACAGTGCAAGCYATAAGGAAGTTTACAGCTATGTTGAGAGGTTTTACTCTTCTTGTCTCCAAGCTGCAAATTGCAGCTGGCCTGTTCTACAGTCACGTCTACAATTAAAAAGCTGAAAGTTTTTTGTAATTCAACTCAGAGGGTAAGATGACAGACAGACCTCTACAGGCACAGTGGTCACAAGGGTAAAAAGGCTTGGGGATTTTTTTTTTCCCAAACCACAATCATGGAAAGTTTTTTGTTTGTTTGTTTGTTTGTTTTGGGGGGGGAAGGGAGGGTAAATAAAGAAGGATGAATATACATAARAACTCCTCCAGTAACATTTTAGCCTCTTAAGCAGCAAGAGCCAGGCAAGGTTTCAAGTACAGGTTAATGCATGGACCAACATCATGTAACATTAAATAATTTAGTCAAGACCACAGGCAGAGGAGGGGAACTCCAGGGGACCCATCAAAGGTGGGTAAAATAGCAGTGAGGACTCCAAGCTGACACATGCAAGAGCTTGCACTGTGGAAAAAAAAAATSTGATGTGCTCCCCACTGCCTAATTAGTTGATGTGTTGCAGTTGTGGCTATCACATTGATCATAAACACCTCCCTGCTAACTCGTGCTTCTCCTGTCTGTTGTAGCATTCTGTTGTCGCTTTGTCTTAGTTCAAGATTAAAAGCTCCCTCGGGATGGAGGTTGTCCTTACATCTACTGCAACCCAAATAGTTATAATCATTGCTGGATACTAAATAAGATGACAGTWGAGAAAACTTTCATTTTATTTTTCTTAGCAGAAACAACTTCTCTGCCCACACTGGCTAAAAGAGTTCAAAACATTTTAAAAACTTAAAATATTGTAACGGCAACTTCAAAAAACACTTATCCCAGAATGTCACATTCACAGAACCCTGCCTCAAAACTGTACATCTTAAATAGGAGATAGGATTAGCAGCAGGCAAGGATGTACCTGGATCACTCTTTGCTTGCAAAACCTAGAAGTCTAGAAGGCCCACAGAATAAGAAATAGAGTTCCCTAGATTCCTTCTGTTTATCCATGCTCACAATACAATAAAAAAAAATTGTATGGCAATAAGATTAACTAAAGAAAACAATTTCTTTTGCCCAACATACATATTAAATGGGGACTTCTATAGGTTATATGAACATAACATCTGAAATCAAAACTCACCACAACTTGTGTGTTCACATCTGGAAATGTTGTGAACATGCACATTTAAAGAAATAAACCATTGAACAAGTCTCCCCTTCCATCTTCCTCCTAATAAAATGTCTGATTTTTTCAGATATAAAATGTCTGAAAAAAGGCAAAACCCCTTTCACCCTTAGTCGTGAATGGTGCCTTTTGGCACTGTATTTCACATATCTAGCCCTCCCATTCTCCCCTGTCAGACAGATTCCTATTTGGACTACAGCTCCCATGAAGGTCAGGGTCCAGGTCCCCGCTCTCAATGAAGGAAGTTCAAATTTCAGGATGCATCACAGTAGTGCAATCACAGCTCCTCATGGAAGATGAATTTTGATGCCAGGATCCTGACCTGCAGAGGGTTTCAGAATCTGAGTTTCTTCAACAGCATTTAAAAATCACAACCATTCAGGTTCACATAAAAGGGGCAGGAGTATTTTCCTTTCCTTGATGGAGGAAGTATTCATACAAGTCTCAATCCAATTTTTAATTAAAAATCAGTTAGAATTTCAGCTAGGATTTTCAACAGTTACCCAGTTACATATTTCACTAGGTAATGAGAACTRGTGAAGGGTCTGCATGCCTAAAAAGCTTATCAAACTTTTCCAGATATATTTGCTGATATATGAAAAGACCCCTTCCTAAAAAATTCTGATGTCTCATACCATGACAGGTACAAAAAACARTAAGATATTTGCTTTCACCAAATAAAAACAATCTCCTCTGCTCATCTGCTGGGAAAAACAAAAATACAAACCACAGCTGACAGAATATGGCCAAGAGGAGCAGCGGTACTCAGAAGGGTGTGCTAGGAGGATTGTTTAGGGGTTTGGGGTTTTTTGTTTGTTTTCTTGAAGCTAGTTGATACCAATAACAAAGGCCTTTTCTGTGAATTTTCAACCTCAGAAACACGGATTTACTTATTAGAGCAATGTYTGTGTTCTTGTACCCAAATGCTGAGTAGCATTTCCTCCACTTAAACTCCTATCAGTCTGAAAGACAATCAGCTTGCAGGGTAACTGTTAATTCTCCTCTCTCCCTCTTTAGCTCTCATTCCCTTTTTTAATTACATTCAGGATGTTTTCTTATTGATTTACTTGTCTTTGCATTTAGATGTAGACATTAGAAATTTTTGTTATGTTGCAGTTCAGTTTTCCATTAAAAGCAGCCTCTCATGCTATAGCCCAGGGGAAGCAAGCAGAATCTTTTGATGCATGAAGTAGACAAGAGACAAGATGATATTTGGAGATCGCATTGCACCCTGCTCTGTCCTAGCATCCTTTGAAGCACCGGCACGTGATTCATTGCTCTCTGCCACAAAAGCCACTCCTCTCTTGTGGAAGCAACAGTGTTTGCCAAGTGTTCAGAAAAGACATCACACAGATGGCACTATTGCTCATATGAGCAGAGCTCTTGGTTAGCAGAAGGAACATGCATTAGTCCCAGAAAATACAAAGGAAAACAAAAAGCACCTGGAAATATCAGGATTGGGATTGTCTTTTGATGATTACTTGATAGCTGCATTAAATTTGTGRCCCACCAGCTCCTGGGGCTCAAGGATGACTTTGAAGGAGTTTGCAAAAAGTAACTAACGAAAGCAAAGCTATTGCCAAAAGGTTTAAGTTCACTCTGCAAAGACAAATCCTCCTTTTGAAAATTTCAGAGGCTCAAAAATTAAAAGAAAATACTGGAAAGTATTCATTTAAATAATGCAGAGACTCAGAGGCCTTGAAGTGCAAATAGAACATAAAACTCTGAGAAAGAGTCAATTCCTCTTGACTTCTAGCTTCCACTTAGTATGTATTTGCATTTCTACAACACCCTTTCCGAAGGAACTGAAAACTATTCTTTAAGGCTCCACAACCCCCTCTAAAATACATTATTTAATCCCATATTTTCCAGGTAGGAAACACTAAGGTTCTAGAAGCCCTGTAGCACTACCTACTAGCTCTTACTTGAGCATCCATAGGTGGCTCCTTTCCTCCAGGACTTTGAAAGAGAACCCAGGAGTTATGACTTCTCAACCTGTCTGGGCCTCAGGACCCCACACTGGCCCTTGTTTCACCCAGGAACAGACTGAGATGCATTCACAAGTCAATACTTTTCCCCCAGGATGCATTCAGTTGTACTGACCAYGAACTGCATCTTTTGTCACTCAGGGAAGACTCCAAAAGGGATGCTGCTGCAATCTTTGTGCAGAGCTCAGATGCTGCTGTAATCTCAGTATTAAGATAGGATTTGCCTGCTTGTTATGTTATTTATGCAGAGCAGATTGCTCGGCAATTATGTTTAAAGTACAATCACAGTGCCATTTGTACTTGTTAGGTAAAGAGGCAAAAGATTTTAAGGCTTAAATACCTTGGAAAGTACCAGGTAAGTGGAAATGACTGTGCTCTCTCTTATTAGCTGCATGGCTATTTATACTTTTGCACATTACCATGGTATAGTGCAATTAGGCTTTGGAGTTACTGTGCAAATTGAGAAGTTTCAAGAGCTCTTCTCAACAATTAACCCTTAATGCATTAACTGGCTCTCGTTGCCTGGGAAATAACCACACAGTGCACTCTCAAAGTCTCCTCCCAATGGGCTTTTAAATTAACTCAGAACATAAACCATCTGCCAAGAAGCAGCTCACCTCCAGAGCTATGGTTACAACGCATTGGCAGCTTCACCAATTACTCCTTCTACAGGCTGAGCAATAAGCATAGTACACCAGGTAAAACACGTGACACAAAGCACCGTTCTAACTCCCTCTCCCCTCCCGCCTTTTTATTTTTATCCTGAAGAGTAAGCAACTCTGTTAACGGCATGTCCTTTCCACAGCACAGGTGCAGTGTTAGAAGGAAGGGCAGCCCCCAAGAGATAAAAGCTCTTTTGGAGGGAGCTATGATAATTTATAGGGATAATCTGTGAAAGATCTAAAATGCTCTATAAACAGCCACACACACACACACACACACACACACACAGTCTAGCTGGGTGCTTCTCCAAGCCAGGATGTTGTCTCCCATGCTAGGCTAGGAACATGGCAAGGACAGAACAATATCTGGGCTACTTGTATCAGAGAAGACACCAAGCACCTCACTGTGGTACCTCTAATAATTTGGTGGCTAAGGACCTCATGGCCCCCATCAACGTGGATCCACTGCCAAGACAGCTACCTCAGCTCACAGGGCTGAGGAACGCAGCTTGCATAACGTAGCTGACTTTGCATGGACATGGACACAGTACAGTGCCTGGTACAGGCAGCGCTCTAGACAGCCACAAACACTAAGCAAGGAGTCAAGATTTCCTAACTAACTCACAGGGGACATCAGCACATGCCAATATTTCAGTGCCATAGAAGAGAGTACCTAGACATCCCTGCACTAAAACAAGCCCAGTTTCTTACTAATGCTGCAGCTATGGTCCTACTTGTTGCCTACTGAGGGGCCAGACAGCAAATGTTTCCAGGCATCTACACTATAGGCTGTACACGCAGAGCCCCCAGCTAAGATCATACCATGCACTGTATCACATGCACAAACTTGGACACTGTTCARTTTACCACCTATAGTCATCATTGCCAGTCTCATGGCAGAGACTCAGAGGAATGAATGGACTTATCTGAGGCCACTCAAAGGTGAAAAGAAGAAAACCAAGCTCCTCTACATGCCAGGCTGACACCTTACCTCAAGCAACCCTCTGCTTTGCAGATCCACTTCATTAAAAAATGATTCTTAATCATATGCCCTTCCAAAAAGGAACTCACCAGTTTATCTCAGATTCCCTCCCAGCTCCTCCCTGATCAACTCACTCAGTCATTCCCTTGCTCACCCTCCAGTTTTACGCAAGGTACAGTGACCCTGCTCCGTGTCAGTTGCTGCAATTTCTACAATCCACTTACCTCCACAGTGAGCTCTCCGTAACACTCCCCAGGTTGAAGTCGTAGAGCTTTGTCAGAATGAGAATCACCTGGGGGGAAGGGAGGGAGGAAGAGAAAGGGAAAAGAAAGAGAGAAAAGTTTTCCTTTAGACTATGTAACAATACACAAGTCATCTGAAATCACCCAAAGGACAGCTTAGTATTTTATCCATTAAATTTAGGGTATTAAAGGATCAAGAAGTAGTTCTATTTTTTTTTAATAGATTAGCTTCATGCATCATGTAACTAGTAACATTTATTTTAATCCTTCTGATGTTTTGCACTTGAAATAAAACATGCCAACAGGAATGAATTGAACATTGTGATTTGGTATATCTATAGTTATATAAGGTTAGGGAGAAAAACAGATGTGCCCTTGGTAACTGAACTGTCCAGCCAGAACTGGGACTTGACTTTTCCCCTCTGTTTCCCAAAGTGCTAACAATGAAACTCCTGAGCCTCCATGGAAAGAAACAGAGTCCATCTACAAGGATCCCCAGCCATCAAAATAGTCCATTTTGCCTGTGATAAGGTTTGTTGTTCTCTGCCTGGTGTCTCTGACCTGAAGGAGCATGAGAATATGAGTTCCAGGTACTGCCACCTTTCCATGGTGCTAAGGAGGGGCAGTGAGTGCATCATTCAACTTAGGCTCTGAGCATGACAAAACTTCAGCTCTACCATCAGCACTCAAGGAGAGCAAGAGTTTTCAAAGACCACTAACTTTTTGGCAAGCCATGAAAACTCCTCAGTCAGGTCCTTGCAAAACTGATGTAGGAGAAGGGAGGTAACAGGTACCTAGGAGATTCACAAGAGAAAGTAATTTCCCTCTAAGCATCCTTCATGTTCTAACTTTACCTTTTGCTGTGGGTGAATGTAATTCTCCTATTTACCAGCTATTACCTAATTCCTCTCTCCCCTAAAATGACAGCTATGCATTCAGATATCACATGAGCCCCTGAGCTAGCTCCCAAGGTCCAGTCAGGAGAATACGACACACTGGATGAGAACTTCTGCAGCAGGATTGGCGGTCCCTCAATAGAAGTTAAGAATATTTGAGCATCTAGTCCTTCCTTTTTAGCATAAGTCATGACACGCAATTCACCCCCTCAGATTCAGTGAGRCTGGCCTTGAGAAGAGCTCTGGCACATCTCTTCATTTTAGTTTTGCGTTGTTTTAACGTTTTGGCATTGCTCCCTCCTTGCAGATTTCAAGAACAGGCTTGTTTCCCTCGCATCTGCTTGGGTGCTGAAAGTATCTTGGGTAATATTTTTAGTAAATATTGGGGGTGAGGAGGGGGTTTGACAATGAGTACTTCATATTTTGGTAAAAAAATGAGTACAAGTGAGAGCTGTCACTCAGTGGCTTCATTTCRTTTAGTTTTCCTACGCAAGACAGATCTTTTGCAGTACAAAAGCTGCCTCTCCCTCCCTTCTCCTCCTCCCAAAACAACGGGACTTGCCACACCTTTCATTTGGGCTGAAAGGCTGCTGGGTGAGGAGTTTAAAGCTTTGCAGAAGGGAAAAATGCCAAAGGATTAATCAATATCACAACACTGAGGCTGCAGCAGTCGGTTACTGTCAGCGCAATACCGGGAAGAGACCTGTTCAAACCGTAAGGGACCTTGGTACGTGACTCTGCAGCCAATATCCAACTCAATGGCTTYAGAATAGACACTCTGAGCGTCCAATCTCTACGGGACTCCCCTTCTCCCTCCCTTGATTGCATTTTGTTCTTTTATTTCCCCACGCAGATAACTTCAGGTGGAACCTGAGCAGCTTCCAGCAGGGTGTGAAAAGGAGCCTACCAGGCAGATTTGAGTTGGCGTATGCAAGCCCATGTCAGATTAAACCAGTCCTGTGCAGCTGGGAATTAAGGACAATACCGTTTTTATTGCAAAACTCTGTATACACCCATATCAATCTCAAAAGCTGTACACCACAGCACAAACATTGCTCAGCTGGAAATGACACCCTTCCCCTATGACTTGTAACTCTCAGGAGGCTACACAAGGTTAGTTTTCCTGTTTTGGAAACTAATCCCATAGAAGCCAAAGAGAAGACTTTAGCTGAGTTCTGTGGATCCTGGACCCAGGCCTAAATATCAAATCAAGTTCCCGTGTCCTGGTCAAATTCCAAAAGAATAATTCTATCTTAAGTTGCAATTCCAACTGGAGGCAGCATCCATATTCTCCCAGCTCTTTGTGTGCCTCTCCACAGGTCTCCTAGGCCCTGTATTTTCAAAAGTGTCATTCATCTCTTGTAAACCTTGCAAAMTGCAGGATAACACCAGCTTTGCAAGAGTAGGTTGAAGCCTACTACTAAAGTCCTAGATATAAGGTCAAGTCCAAAGTAAAAGCATATTGTTTAGTAGGGCTTTTCTGGATTTTCACCCAGGATGACTAACAAAAATCCAGCCCTGCTTGTTGTTAATGCAGGAAAAGCAAAAGCATAAGCATCCCTTTGCATTAAATATCTCAAAGGGTTCCCGGAAACAGCATGAGTTGCCTGAGGCAGCAGTAATACACAGTACAATCACCTACAACAAGCTGTCCATAAAACCACTCACCACGTACTCTCAGGCTAAATGACACACTTGCACTACAACCCCAGATGGCTCCTGTCCTGCCCCAGCTTGCTTTTGAGACAAGATACTTCAGATTCAATAAAAARTAACATTTGCCACAGTTTGGGAGTTTGAATACCAGAAAGGATTGGAGGGTGGAGAGGCTTAACATTCAACCTTCCCCAAAAGGGCCAGGAAAACCTATTCCCCCCCCAACACTGCCTCATGAGACTACCGGAGGAAATTTAACTGCTACAAAAATGTCACAATCAAAGCCCAAAAGATGAGGCTGGTTCCTGGGTTGTTTTCAGATGGTTCTCTGGACACTAAGTTGCAGAGGAAACTTCAAAACATTTCAAGAGGCTGTTCTGAGGCCTCCACACCAYGTTGCCCCAACTATGCTGAAACAACACTAGAAACAGGGATGTCAGGGGCAGACCTGGGCACAAGAGACGTTCAAGAGACATTAATGTTTTAGTTGAAACAGAATGGAAAAAACTGTAAAGAAAACTAGCTAACTTTTGCAAAACTGAATTCAGCCAGTAAAAAAAAAAAAAAAGAGAGAGAGAGAGAGAGAGAGACCCTCATTGATTCAAGCCGAGCCCTTCGATTCTGTTTTCTACTTTGTACCTGAAGAAACTTAGCAATCTTTGTCAATACTAACAAATAACCACAGCTTTTCTGTGTCAAAGTCATTTTGCAAAAAAATCTTTAAATTCTTCCACACTAAAAAAAAAAAAAATTTTGATTCAGTTGAAATTTTGACATTTCATACTCATTACATTATTTCAAAACTAAACTAAACATTTTCTTCCCTGAACTGAGAAAACTCTAGAATTGCCATCCCATAGGAAATGCCCACTCTTCAGCCTAAATCAAGATGAAAAGATTTTTTTTATTATTTTGGAGGCAGGAAGGAGGGGAAGRAGGAGAAAAGGAAGGAGAGTTCCAAGTGATATTGATTCAGAAACAGCAGAAAATTTCACTTAGGCATTTTTAAATAAGTCTCAAATGAAACTGCCTTGTTCCTGTTCATCAAACTTACCCCTAAATTAATTTCAAGTCARCTCAATGCTGAATTGCATTTTTCTCCAGGATCATAATGCTCACACCAGGGAATGCAGCTCAGATGCAAAATTTACCTATTTCACTACGGGCCAGGCTCTGCACAGTCGCATTGCATTTCCCAGGACACCCTAGAGTCAGGTATCCTCCAAGGTGCCACACAGTTCAGCTGGTTGAGAACCGAAAAAGGGAGAATCAGCCCGAAGGAAATAGCAGGGAAATAGGTCAGGCTGAATTACAACTCCCTTAAGGCAATACAAACCCTCTGGAAAATGCAATTTAAAGCTGAGCTTACACAAAACTAAATGACCTGAAAATTCAATAAACTGTTTTGGTTTTCAAGGCAGATGTGGAAACAGGGGAAGAATAGTCAGAAAAAWTATTTTTTCTTTGGAAACAAGTGACATTCCACTGCTGCAAGGATCTCCTTGTATGCCTTATTTTACACACATGCCTCCCCAGACTCTGCATGTTTTTGTTTTGAAGAAATTACACTATCTGCTGAACAACCTTCTATAAGGTCTACATGAAAAAAAAAATGCCAACCCCTGTCAATTATTTATCCTCAATGGCTTATACTATAATACAGTTAAAGAGCCTCTGGCACTGACACATCCTCCCATCCCACTGTATAGCACACTGAACCACTAGATCCAAGTCTAGTACGATGTACCTCTTCTCTAGAGGAAGGCCAACAGGTTTCCAATCCAGTAACCTCAACTCTTGACACAACTTAGCTGATGTAAAAGCAGAGAAAAACAAGGTTCCCCAGTTTTGCTCCACATGGGAAAYACACCCCTAAAGAAACTTGTATTGTTTGGAGAACTATCAGGAATCTCTGAACCTATAAATCACAAAAGAGCTCAGAAGCCCTTAAGAGYATTTTGTGGCATAAGAATCTCTTATGGCATAAAATTTTACTATGAAGAAAAATTTTAGTTCATTAAATCCTCACCCAGATCTACTTCCAAATTGGTGAGGTGCTTTGCACGTATACCCCACAGTAGATATATAGTTCTTTGTTTCTGACAAAATAGAGCATAAAGGTATGCAGCTCCTTCAGCAGGTTACTAGTGAATTCAGAATAWCCAAAAAGTGCCAAGTCAAAGGCAGTTGTGCTCCTGTATCAGGAGATGTGCTTATCAGAGAAGGGAGAGAGAAGAGGAGCGGCAGATGGAGAGAATAGGTGATCACTTCAAGTAGACATCTGAAAGGCCAGCACTGGCCTACTTGGAGAGATCCATCTCCCTTCTAAGYGATCCTGTTCTATCAGCACAGAGATTAACACAACTCATCAGCAGCCTTGTCCACATATTTACAGAGCGTAATTAATAATAAGCAGAGGGATGAGCACTGTGCACTGCACGGCACAACAAGGAGATTGCAGACAGATTTACATGTGAAAAATGAGAGCTCTCTGCTTGCTTGCTCCGGCACACTGAGGTCAGGGACTCCATTTCCAGCCCACAGAGCCATTTCCATGGAGCCTGCAACCTTTCCTCCCCCCACACTGCCGAACGAAGCTTATCTGCAATTTTCATCTGCCTTTCCCCAATTGATATGAGAGCAAAAGCACCTAGCAAGTAAATTAAAAATGTGAACACACAGGCTTACTGGGAACCAATCTCACTGAACTGCTGACAGCTGAAGGCAAATTGGCTTAAAATGCTCTGGGGCTTAAACACCAGCAGCACTGCTCTGGCAAGGTCCCTAGCTGTTTCCTTCATCTTTTAAAGATACAAAATTAATAACCAAAGGTGAACTGATCAACATGCAATTATGCAGGGTGACAAATTTGCCAAGTGGAGCAGCCTTTCATGTAGTCTCCACACCCAAAACTAACTTGAGAAAAAGCCACCAATATCAGTTTAGCCTTCACTACAAAAATGCTCACAAGGTGGGAAGAGGATCATTTACATGCTCACCGTGACAGTTTATGTGTTTTCCTAGACCAAGGTGCAGTTGCTCTCAAAAACAATTGCTATATAACCTTAGTCCCACAGGAAGACTACTCCCYGCCAACATGTCTCTGTATACGTACATGTGTGTCCACCCCCCCATATCTATCTATCTAGATAGATATACACACATACATACACACATGCCCTGCAACATCACGATTCCCATTTGTCCTGGAGGTCTAGGTGCAGTTTCCATTATCTAACAGTGCTGTCTGCAGGTAAGGGATGCATAYAGCCTTATCACAAAGCTCCCACGTGAGGGATTCAAATTCAACAGAAACTAACAGATTCAGCAAGCATCACCACTATAAAAAAAGGTAAGTAATGTCACCTTTGTTTTACTGATGAGGAACAAGAGGCAGAGAGTGATTATGCGTTTCTCCACATGGAGACACTCAGGAAGGAAAATTAGAATAAACTTTTAGAGTTTGTTTCAATTCACTTTGCCAGTAAAACAAGGAAATCATCTTAGAGATCACTTCAATTCTAGAAAGAGTCTCCATCCAGGAGTTTAACATGGCTGAAATAAGCCACTTCAGCGTACTTAGTTAATTTAAGCTAACAAGCATCTCCTGGAAGACAAATCCACAATCTCAATTCACCCACAGTAACAGAGTAATTAGCAAAAGAACACATGCTCCTTAAACACCAGCCTGCCTTCTCCCCAGTTTGGTCACTAGCTGAAGAAACCTGTAGCTCCAGACACTAACAGTTGAGGAATTGCACATCCTAAGACATGTGAAGGAAGCAACAGATGTACTAGCAACAAATACAGGCCAATTCCCGTCTGCTAGATATCAGGGCGAACTTTTGCAAGAGCAAAGTGATGCCAACTTCAACAGCAGCAAAGGACCTGGCTCTGGAGAGAGAAAAGCAATCTGAGGGTGGCTTCAGGCAGTGCTGGCAAAAGAACGCTCTGAAATCGGAAGAGACAAGTCCTGAGATCATACACACAAGTAAAATACATTCAAGTGAACTTGTGATCTCCATACTGCTGAGGCTGTCAAATTTGTYCTCAAAACAAAAACTAATAACTAAAAGAAAGATGTTCTCCTTTAATCCTCTCTTGCCTGTTTTTCACTTTCCAGCAAGAAAACTGCCATAGTATGATCTTTTCTCCCTCTGTCCGCCTCCCTTTTAATGTAAATCAAGCAGCGGAATAAGCATTTGGTGCTAGAGCAAGAGCCAGCAGAGTCTTCCCATGGATTCCCCTGGGATGCTGCAAACAGATTGCATTATCTTCACAGAGGACCTCGCTGGATAGAAGCAGTAGTTCGAAAATCCTGTTTACAGGGCTTGGACTGAACGAACAGAATCTGCTTAAGAAAAACGTTTTGCTGCTTTGCAGGAGTCGTCAGCTCTGGAAAGCACAAATCCYTCCTCCCAATAGTAACCAGCAGGAGCAAAGCGGGACTCTTGCAGGCTGGTCCTCTGCCTCAGCAATTCTAGGGCAAGCCCAGCCCAGAGAAAAAGCACTTGAAGGTACCAGTGCTGAGAGGGATGCCTGTTCCAGTGTCATGACTCTACCTTTCTGCCTTTCTGATTTTTGAGATCAAGAAAGGATTTTGACTTGAACCTCTCCTGCACTTTTGGTTTCAAGCTTTTTGGTGCAGAGACTATCACAGGATACATTCAGAGGTGCCCTTGTGCAAATAAGTCCTTTACATGGTTTGGCCTGCAGGCAAATAACACCACCATCAAAGCAATAGCTAGTGTTTCCAGGACTCAAGAGGGGAACTTGACTGCAAAATTTTACAACGTAGGAAAAGAAGTCAGATTCTCCTGCTCCCAGAGCACAAAATGAGGGTGATTTTCACAACCTCTAGCASAACATGTACATGTAGCACAGGTTCTGCAGCTGAGCCAAGCTGCTCTTCCATCTCCCTGCTGCACATTACAGAGCTCACTTGCCAGAGGAKGGCATTTTGGATCTAGCACATTACCAGCTGGATCATGCTGCCTTTTGTGTCTAGTCTACTCTAATCAGGCTCAATTTCCACCTGCCTTTATGAGGCAGGYCTATGTAGAAGCTACCAAATCATTTAGAGTCAGTTCCTACTGCAAATATCTTTAAGCCAGAAAGCCCAGCCTCCTCTCAGTCCCATCCCCACCTACCTCCTACTTCCTTTGCTTSACCAAGAGCTAAAGAAACTAGTGATGAGGGCAGTTTTGATCATATTTGGGGTCTCATTTCTTAAGGAAAGAYGACTTATACAGCCATGCTTCACGTTTTATCTGCCTGTTCATTTCCCCCTCTGCTGCTTCYTCCACCAATGATTTTTGAAACAGCTGATCTGCTTCCAACAATCTTAACAGACTAACAACAGTTTCTGGATATTCACTTTCTACAACTTTCATAGGTCATAAGGAGAAGAAAAAGATGTTATTAATGTACCCACAGAAAATAAACAAAAACAAAAAAAAGCCCAACTCTCCAGCACTGGCTCAACCCCTCCTAGAGGACTGGATTCCCAGGGAATCCATGAAGAGGAGAAGTGAGAAGTGCTATCAATATCTCAACTCCAGGAAACGCATCAGCTGGAGCAGGTACCTTATTAAAACCCTGAGACTCCAATACAGCTCCACAGAAAGTCCATCATCTTTCACCTCATGTCTTCATCACCCAACAGCCCATGGGGCCCCACACGCATGCTTGTTGAACACCAACTCACTCTGAAAAGCTCCCTCACTCCCAACATTCACAGATGTAAGCTCCTTGACTCCTGAAGTTTCCATAAAGACTGTCTCAACAACTCCCAGCCCTTCTAGCAAATCCCTGCACGGAGATGCTTTGCAAGGCAAGTACTTTACCCTCAGGACCCCATCTCAGTACACAGCTACAACTGTGCAGGGCTGGGTAAGACCAGGCCTGCTGGTCAAACAGACCAAGAGTCAAATCACAAAAGTCAAAACATCACCAGGAGCAGCAGAGACAGCAACAGCTGATATCTTCCTGTTCTGAAGAAGCTCACATACCTCTGGTGAGTTGTGTAYTGCAATCTGGGAACCTCCCAGGAACATGAAAGAACCAGCAGGAAAGATCTATAGGCTCTTTCCTTGCTCAAGCCTGTAAGGAGGCATTTGCACAAGCATGAAGTAAAAACAMTGTATAAGCAAGACTTATAAAAGAAGAAGGAAACATCTCCATTTGCTAAAGAAAAAGAAAAGGAAAAAAACAACATTAGTAAATCCTGCCTGCTCARGTTTCAGCAAATACCTCCCGCCTACCTGCATACTTACCTTTAGCATGTGCGTGCAAACACACACACACACAATCAGTTTCTTRATATCATCTTCCTAAAGAAATAAAAGAAAAGCCTCCAGCATGTTTTTCAGTTCTTAGAGAGCAGCTAGGTTCTGCCCCAAAGGCTGCAGCACAGCCCTTAAATATAGCCACCAGGTTGGCTTGTAAAGCCTTTATCCTCTTTGTAGGGAAAAAACAWTCCATAAACGCTAAATATTATTAGAATTATTAGCAACGCAGCATCAGGAGAGAGTCTCTGGGAAAGGCACAGTGAATTAATCATTTTAAGGCCAGCAATAAAACACAGGATACATTTAAGGAGAATCCCACACTATTATGAATAAACATACTGAGGAGGGGGCAAGGGAAGGAGGTGCCAACAACACTCAGTTTGTAAGTGGCACTAACCATGGAAACCAGAGCTGGAGAAGATTCCCCCCCCCCAGGTAATCTGACCCCCACCTCTGGCAAGGCACAGCTGTGCTCCAAAGAATATTCCCCAACCCTTTGGATGGCCCTGCTGCACATAAACACACATTCCCACTAGAAGAGACATCTAGATTGCTTAAAATAACAGAATCCTGAGCTTTATCTCTGTGTAACTCAGTTAAACATAAATACAATCTCTCCTGGCAGGTGGTGATATGATTTAAGGGTCTCCTATCATACATTACAGGAGGTGATAGCAAAGAACTCATAATTTATTTTTATTGATTCAGCAACTCATGCTGGATCATATCTCCCAATTCTTCCCCTTTGCTAAGAAACCTTCACCAAAGCCTTGGGAAATTTAATTTATCTTTTTTTGCCCTTCTCTTTCTTCTTCCTTTTAAAGCTGCTGTGTCCACAATTCTACCTAAATTCAAGAAGAAAATGAACAAAGGCCTCAGTTACTTTGCTAGTTCTACTCTCATTCCAATTATCTTCTGATTCCATCTGTGAGCCTGCAGATTTTGTGCAGCAGTTTAACTCTGTGGAGTCACATATCCACTGAAGGGTAATTTGAAGCTTCTGACATAGGGACCTGAAAAGAAGGGATGACTTGAAGTCAAAACCTGGGTACACTACCTTCAGATGAGAGCTCTCAATCAAAAACAGAAAGGAAAAAGAAAAAGAAAAAAGAAAAGGAAAAAAACACAAAGGTTGTTAGGTTGATGGAAGGTAAGAAAGAGCTGCCCTTTGAGATATTATAAACTGCCAGGCCGGCTGAGGGGTTTCCTGGAGGACTGAAGGCTGACTGATTTCACAAAGGAAATTAAACTAGGTGGTGAATTTTGCACCTAAGCCATTCTAAAAAGGAAGAGAGAAATATAGCTCCTATAAAGCTGATTTCTCCAAAAATTTCAGGCCACTTATTGTTCTGCCGTGCCAGACTCTAGGCTGCTCTTGAGGAACCTCCCTGCTGGAGCTGCTGGCCCTGTGCAGCTGCGCAGCCCGGACCCTGGGCACGGGCCGTGTTTCAGCCTTGGCCCTCTGTGTGCTGTCCCAGGGAGAAGCTCGCCACCAAGCATCCATTCTGCAGGCTGAAAGCCAATATCCAACTCTCGGGTCKCCAATTCAGTATTTTCCCCAGACCTATAGCACTTTACATCCAAATGCCTTATGAAGCAAATTGTAGGCAGATGCAGAAACAGACATCACAGTTTCTAAACAAATTACTGCTTTAGTAAGCATACAAAATTCAAGGATTACAAGCCTCTAGAAAACACAATCCCTAAACTCAGTGCTTCCCACCAGCTCCACCCTGCTCCCGTGAAGTCCTTTTGGATGCACATTTCCCTACCGTGGGATGTTGCAGCCTATGCTTTGCGATATATTTATACGTATAACAGYTTATAGCAGCTAAAGCAGTTGCTCATTATAAGAGCCTATCCATTCACTTATTCTCCTGGTGAAGAAGCTGCTTGTACCTTCCTGAAGGCCTCCCATTTCAATCGCAAACGTCCCCTTTTTGTTGGTAGTGGTGTCCCTTCCTCTAGCATCAGCCATGTCTYTAGTGCAATAATTCACACTCAGTGCCTAGAATTATTACTGTGCCATCACCCTTAGTCTGGCGGCACCGCGAGCAAACCGAGTACACTTTGACAGAGGTTATCAGATATCGTTATACCAGCACTGGGCTCTTCACAGCAACAATCTGAGTTCATATCCACACTGACAGACTCCATACTTCATCATCCTGTCCCCATACATCCTGCTGCAGTCATCCATACCATATTGCTGTTACACAGGCAAAAAAAACCTCCTAAGGAGTGAAGACGACAGGAGATTACACTTGGTGTATTTTTAAATAAATCTTACCAMATCAGCATCCACTTTTGGAAAAACCCATGTCTGCAGAAGGCAGCTAGTCTCCTTTGAGGGGAGAGGTATATGGATGAAGGTACCTATTTACAGCTCTCCAGAGGCTCAAATTAACATGAACAGTTTGCAGGCACAGCTGTGCCATACAGTGCTATTCAGCTTTTATTTTTCATAGCATGCTTCATTAAAAAAAAGTGGTCTCCTAGAACACTTCCACAAAGATACTATAATTAACAGTGTTGCAGGGTTAAACAACAAACAGCAACAGAGAGGTAGAGGCACAGAAGGTGAAGGAGCATGAAGTAGCAGTTCAGACTGATGTAAGCATAGACATAATCCATGGGCCACAGACCAAAAATCCAGTTCTCACTGTGGGAGTTCTGTTTATGGTCCAGTCACTGCTAAGCCCTTCTATCTGCTTTTAATGGCCGTTTAAGAGCTCCTGCTACAGGATCCCTGTATGAACAAATCCAAGTACTTTAGATTTTGGCACGTTTCTTTCCTCACAACAGTCCAGGAAAATAAAGATTGCTCCCGTTTTCCAGCTGACAGGCTGAGGCACAGAGGGAATACGAACAAAAYGCACAAATTGTTCTATAATGGTTACTGCAGGCACTGAAGTCCAATATTTAGATTTTCTTCCACATTTACTGCCTGACCTTGAAGGCACATAACATCACTAGTGTAAACCCATCATTTAATCCTGACTCTTTTAATAGGCCTAGGTAGAGTATTTATATAATAATTAAATAGTAAGGGAAATGGGATACAAGAATCGTTAGAAAAATAAGATAAAAATATAAACGATCGTTTAGAATATACGAGTATCTAATGCAGGCAACTTGGGTCAGTCAGGCTAAGCAGAAGTTACAAGATCAGAAAATACTGGAGGTAAGAGACAAGTCAGAGCTCTCCACAGGAAAAAGGTCAGAAGCAACAGYCAAGTTGCTAACTAGGCAACTAACATTTTTTACATTATTTAGATTCAACTAAGTTTAAGCAATCTGGTTATCTTACTCATTAGGTTAATAAAAAAGTGGTCTGTCAAACTGATCACATTCTTCTATCCTTGAATTTATGTTTATGCAAAGGTTCCTATCTGCAGATGTCCAAATCTTCTTTGAAACTTGGTGTCTCAGTCGCGGTAGGTAAGCTCAAATTCTGTCCTAATAGCTCCTTTCCCTATTGATATTTCTTTGACTAATTTTTACTCTTGTTTTTAGTCACCTTTCTTATTTTGCATTTGTTTTCATTTTTATTCTGTATTGACACACCCATCGTGTATACATCTCATTATCACTACAGTGCTCTAATTCCTTGTGCCATAGCTACACTGCACTATTCTTTACTTACTGTGTTGTACCATTACGTTGTTAAGCAAAATTATTTTCATCTGTTSTTGTGAGAATATATGCTCTCTTTGGGGCATATTCCTTCCTTTTTCCCCATGCAGAGTAGCTCCATGCTCCTACCAAACACCCCAGAGCTCTGAAATTATCTCCTTTGAAGAGCCTAGTCCAGCAGACTTTCTGAAAACATCTAGTGAACCAGATTTCAAGAAACTGGGCTGAGAATGATCCCTGTATGTACATCCACTACGCTGAGCCAGACAAATACAAGCTCCTCCCTCGTCTCGGGGCACTAAAATCACTTCCRCTCTTCCTGTGAGTCCAGAGTAGCAGGCATGCCGAAAGCAAACTGGCCTGCACAAGACACCAGCAGTAGTTTCACCAGTATACAGTAGAACAGGGGATACAGTACTCCTCATTTTAGATTCAGCTTATTCCTTTTTATGAGATAACCAAGCTTGCACATCAACCCTTCCATAAGCATCCCTTAGCACCAGGTTGCCTGTGCTTTTCRGGTCCTGTCTACTAAAGCATCGAACTTTATCAGCCGGTTGATAGACATTCACTGGAACTAAGTGCCATGGGCTCAGGTGTGCCTCCTACTGCCACTTAGCTATTTCACAGAGTGCAGGTACACGACCAAGAAAGAAGTGATTCATATCAGAATAGCCTGTAAATAGCCTTACTCTGAGATGAGGCAGCCTCCAAAGCAGTGGAGGACAGCATCAAAGACCCAARGAAGGGAGGCAGTAGACAGGAGACGTAAGCGAGAACTTCATTACCTGGATCACAGCGGGACACCACAGCTTTTTCTTCCTTTGTGCTTAGTAAGGTAAAGATTTCAGGATTGCAAATTCAAGTGCCTGATGGGATGCCTTTCACTGTGCAAGGTGGAAGCCCCCAAGATGCCTCAGCATGGGAGCCTAGGGTTAAACAGCAAGAAGCTATGATAACCTCACTCCATGGCCTTAGCCCCAGGGGACACATCCATGACCAGAGAGGAAAAGTAATGACAGAACAGGGATCTGAACACACAGTTCCAGAGAACTAGTTTATGAGTCAAGTCAGACTATCCATCTTCCAAAGCAGCCAATTACAAGTTCTATGACTGACAAAGAAATAAAGCTCAGAAAGAAAGATACAGATCATACAAAAGGACCTCTTTCTCCCTCTGTTTCCTAAAGACAAATAAAAAATATATTTACATAGCTGCTTAAAAATCCGACCTTGTAGGAAGGGGAAAACCCATGTAATTTCACAAATTTTTCCTCAAAAGGACTGGCATCAATTTCTAGTGGAGGAGGGGAGGGGAGGGTCAAGAACTGCAATAAAATGACAGATTTTGATGTCAGCCCAGTATTGCAGTTGTTTGGGGCAAGTTTAACAAAATCTGTTCATCTGTTTTTGAGCTCAGTAAGAAAGAAAAATACCTTTTTCCCCTCTTTAGAAATACCGTGTGCTAATGTCTACATGGGGAGATGTGGAACAGCACAGTTAAAGCTGTCAAAGGCAATTTTTCTTAGAGATTTAAGTGATCTGTTACTTAAAAAAAAATAAAATAAAAAAGCTGAGAAAAATAGAGGAACTTGGATTCAAATCTTCTCTAATGCAACATTATGGCTGAGAATTTCAAAGCCACAAAACTCAGGAAATTCAAAACTATAGGTTCTATGTTTTGCACATATATTATATAAAACAAGAGAGGCAAATCAGCATTACAGGAGGAATTCAAAGAACTGAGTTTTGCAGCCCCCCTGGTGCTGGATGGGGTTCAGGGGCAATTGCTCAGATATAAAACACCTCCTCACTTCCCACTGCAAATCTGTGTAACCCTCACTRCAGCACAAAACTTCCAAGATGGTTTAACCTCATTAAATCACTCTCTGTCTCTAATTCTAAGGGTATCATGATTCTACAACAGTGTCACCCTCCAGCCAAAACAGAAGTTGAAGCACAGACTTCATTTCAAGCTAGTGTCTGTATCCTTCCTCATGCAGAAAACAGGAATCTTGGCCATAAYGACTGGGATATTGCAAACTGACATTTAAACTGGGACAGTTTCCAAGAGAAGGATTGGAGGTGCTGTAACCCAGGAGATAGATCTGTTTTGGTCTTGAACGCTATGACAGATAGGACAGATTTAAACTGAAAGCTAAATGCTTTGCTATGCCAACACCTGTATTGGCTCTCTTCTCCATGACAAGAATATCCAGAGTCCAAATCCTGGAGAGAGGGAAGGGAGAAGAAATAGAACCTCATATTTGATGAACAAGGTCTGTAGCTCTGCAGGGTGTACCATGAGACCATCTGGTAATTTCATATCTACCTGCTGGATGATGGGTTGTCTTGCACCAAGACATCAAGGGCTGCCCACTACTGCAGAAGGGCTCTAAAGAACAGCCCCACTGACCATTCCTATGTCGCCATAGTTCTCAACAGAGCACTAGAAATTTCTCAAAGCTTCTAAAAGTCCTTCTGCCCTTGAGGAATGTAAGAGGAAACGATTGTGCAGTGCGACACAAAGAGAGGAGGCAAAGTGACTAAACAAGACCCATAACGGCTGTTTTGCAAGGCCCAATAGCTTCACTTTCCTCTCTGCTGTTTCAAGAGCGGGTGATAAACAGCTGGGGAGCAGAGGAGGTTGCTGATGGCTACAAATTACAGCACATAGCAAGGTGGCACAAAGAAAAGAGCATAAAACGACAGCAGCTTCCTTGATGACGATGATTACAGTGATGAAGGTAACAGTGAGTAGAATCCAATTCAGGATGATGTGTGTTTGTTCTGGATGCCTGTAAGCTTTGTATAAAAGCTACAGAAAGACCCGTGAATCTTTCCTGGCAACGGAACAGCAGTAAAAAATATTCGATCAAGAGTCAGTATACTACTACTTATCCAGCCTGCCACTTCTTTTCTACTGTGTTCTCACACACTCTCACAAGAGGGAGCAGAAACTGTTGTCCTTGACTCCAATATAAAGAGCTTGCACTGAACGAAGCAGGGAGCAGAGCTCATTTTGAATCACCCATCAAGTGTGATAGTACTTCTGTTGCTTTCATTCAACATCCTACTTTCTCCACTGATACATGTATATATTTTTTTTTAATCACTTGGCATCTTTATGATCTTTTTGATAGGGTAAAGCGTGTACAAGGCTAAGTCTGTGGAAGACCTCTATCTGCTTCAAGGAAATAATCTATTTTTCTCTCCCTCACCAGTCACAACCCAGTGTCCTGCCTTCACAAACACTATGAAGTCACAGCAGCAGGTCTTCAAGACCCCTCTGTCACCCGGTGCCATACAGTCTCCTGAGCTTCTGTAATGACTGCACAATAAAACACAAGACTGGCATCAGCTTTGAAATGAAATAATGGGCTGGAGATGGGCCAGGCACACCACATACACTGTTCTTTTTTATTAGCGCTTAAGCCAGACAGGAGCAATAGTCACCAGATGTCTGAGGATGGCAATGAGGACAGAGATAGGTGACAAGGTTTGTCTGAAGGTGAAACTCAATCCCATTCCCATATGACATGTGAACACAAAAATCTTAAACAGGGCACTAGGGAATAATCTTGTAAATTCCTCTTAAGGTAAAGCTAGGTCATCTCTACAAGTTCCGTGCAAGTTAAGTCTGCGCTCTGATCCTTCAGCAAACAAAACCAAATCCCCAAAGCTCATGATATGATGGCTGAAAACTAATAATTAAGAATAATCCTAATAACCACAACAGCCTCCACAAGACAGAGGAGACTTAGATTTAAGTCTCCTGTTCCGCCTTCGCAACTCTTCAGAAGTTCATCATGACAAGTACTGGTTGCTCCAAATGTGGAATGAAGTTCAAAAGCAAACAGCAACATGCTTTCCTGTGAGTAAATGCTGAGCTAGAGGAGGACTACATCTCCTACTGCTACCAGAGGAACCACAGGACTGATTCAAGCTGACCGTGTTGGGGTGCCAGCTCTGTATAGGTTATCTCATCAGTCCTAGCATGAAGCACAGGTGGGAAAAAGTGAGGAGCATGTCTCTTAAAGTAGTTGTGACAGACTAAACAGTAAGTCCAAAGACCAGTCTTGCCTTTACTATTTTGTGTCCTTTCACAAGAATGGTCATCTACAAACCACTTCTCTAGGCTCTTTTATAGCATGACAGAGAGAACACCCCAAGGATCAGCTCCAGGCTAATTACTGCAACCTGTTGTAGATTCACATATCTGCAACTGCAGACCAAGGCACTCTCCAGCCTTTGAAAAGGCAATTGCTAAAGTTTTWCCAGTAATTACAACACAAGTCTGACTCCAGAGGCCCCACACGCACACGCACACACAGCGAGACCATCATAATCAGGATGGCTCTCGCCAGAGACTTGGTGCCACAAACAAGCATCAGTGGTTCATGCACAAGCCAAACTGGCAGAGCGGCATGCAATCAAACGTCCACTGCATCAAAGAGCTCAAGTTGTATTTCATGGATCATTGTACTACATTTTTCTTAAAGTCTTAGCTCGTGGAGGCCACTGATGATTTTAGAAAAATCTCTGTTCCTACTTTTCTGGATTCAGAGGGAAAATTTTAAAATATGCTCAGAATTCATTTTAAAATCTCTGACTTCCACTTCCCAAAACACAACATCATATCCTCTCTTTTTTAATACATCCATATAGATAACTGTCCAGCTACATATCTGTTTACACCTATAAATACAGCTACATAACTTTAAATTCCACTGCATTATTTTTCTCTCCCCCCTCCCCCCAAAGGAAGAAGCAAGAAAATTGACTCAGGATGTTTTGAATGCCTCAGATTAGCAATGCTAAACTCAGAATAGTACTGAACACTCTTGAACAGCTATTGTCGGTACTTGCAGGTGCTATGAGCCCTTCACATTCAAGAATACAGGATTTATATTAAATCATACAGGAAAAGTAAAATCAACTTGATTCAAGCGCTCTTGCATCAAGAGAACAAGGAGTATTTTTAGAGCAGCAGCTTAGCACTCACAGCACGCATAGCGTTCTTGATTAAACAAGAGATCCACACGAACATAATAAACCTGTAATTTTATTGGCCAAGCACTATGGAAACAATTCAGAATACATGGATTGCGATGTTAAGCAAACTGCAGCCCATGTATAACACCCATGAATTATAGCAGCTTGGCAATGAGCTGACTCGTTGCTTCTCACGGCCTTTAATAGTACTCATCCCCATCATCACAGCACAATAGAAATTAGAGATGCAAGAGGCCTATTAGCTCATCCAGAAAATGCAGGATTGTTCCCTATGGGATAATCACTAACAGTTTGTCCAAGGTAGATTTCAAGCTGTAAAGCAAGGTAGCCCCTTTTACAAGATAACCCCAGATTGGCTGAGAACTCTGCGCCTCAAAGCTTTTTTCTGGACATCAAGTTTACATGTTTCCTCTATTTATAAAGGCCAATACAAGCCTAAGGAGCCTGGTATCCTTTAAATCCACCTCTGGTCAGTCAAGAGGGAGAAGAGCTGATCTCTCTTTACTATAAAGCAGCAATGYACAGAGATTGATCTGCTCTGGCTAACACCAGCCTTCATGAACAGTTCTCCCCTCCACCTAGTCCTTGCCAGCTCCTGCCAGCAGTGTCCTCAGATACCATCTTTTCCCCTTTGCTCCCTACAGAGCTCTGCAACTTGTGTTACCCTCCCATCTCTGAAATCTTCTGCCCATACACATTTACATGTACATGGGTATTTCACTGCATGCACACAAGTGTATTGCACTCTAAATAGTACTGCACTCTTAGACCTTGCAGCTCACTGAACACTTCTGTGATATATCTCTGCACTGTGGCCCCTCCAGCCATATGCAGGCAGGGCTTGCTGGAGACCTGTGGCAATACCAGAAGGCCAAGGACTGCCTGGAATTGAAGCCAATGCTGCTGGCTTATAAGCCCACACTTTACAGGGTATTTTCCACTTTTCATAAATTCTGTGCTGGGAGCAGTGATGGCACCCAGATCGTACCACAACACACAGAAACCTCTTTGCCATACCACCACTTTAGTTCCAAGCCATCCTGGAAAACTAGCAGGAACCTAAAATCAGAAATCAGAAGACCTCCACAAAATGAGCTGAGCCTATTCCAGCATCAGTACAATTCAAGGTCAATTCTTTCAACTAGACACTCCCAGCCATACGGTCTAATGACACTCATGACAGTAATTGCTTCTGAGGGACAGTGTTTCTTGGGAAACCTTTCTCTGTCTCCAACTTAGCAGTAAAAGGCTGAAGGAAGTCAGCCAAAAAAAAAAAAAAGGATGTGCCAGAGCTCTATTCTTATACTGACCCTACAGATATTACATATCGTCCCCATGAGAAATAAGTCACTGCATTAAAATATAAATCTCAAGCTATCTGTAATGAAAAGCCTTAAATTTCAAAGGGATCTAGCTCCAAGGGAGTTCTGTTTTAAGCAGGAGGCCTGCTCATTTGGCCAGTTAGTCCCACCGTTGCTGATTAGAAGTCGTGAGCACCAGCAAAGCACTGGGAGGTGGTTACCAAGGAGAAAATACCCTAGTAGAGATTACTTCCACAGGTTGGATGATCACCAGCCACACTGTTGAAGGAGCAGAAATGTACCTAAAAYATAGTAGGACTTGGCAAAATTCCATTCAGTACACAATCTTCAAGAGGATGATGATTCAGGGCAAAGAGCTCCAGAARCACCAATTCTGGGGACCAAGATGTTAGTTTCTCTCTTTTTAARGCAGCATAAAACAGACCAGTCACAGTCTCATAAGGAACCCTATATGTGACACTTTCCCACAGTATTCAGGGGGACTTTACCTGAATTAGGACTGCAGGATATGTCTCTAGTAAAACCATTTCCATCCTTGCAGGTAGGTTCTGCAGTTCTTCTTCTTTATCTTCAAAGATAAAGATGGTGCTTTTTTTTTTTTTTTTTTTCATTTACTAGAGGCTAAGTCTATGTGAACAGACAAATGAAAGTAGGTCAAACATGGGTCTGCCCCATGCCTCCCACACATTTAAGAGGCTAACTGGTAAGCAAGCCACCTGAAAAGCACCAGAGCTTAATCCTGTTTAAACTACCTGTTAAATCTCCAGATACTGCATCAGCCCTTTGGAAACTCCAAATTAACACTTCTACTTACAGAACTCAGCAGTGGATGAACACCACTTGGGAACTGGCTTCACATCCACGATGAATCAGAGCTTCTGAGGCTATTAAAGTAGGCAACCCACAGTGGGGGGGAAGGGGAGGAATCAACAACACCCTTCCCTACTRGCCACTGGCAGCAAATTATTAAGATGTAGATGGAAGTGTCAGACTAACTCCATTCTGATTGACTCTACTTGGAAGTAGACAAGAACTGACAAAACAAGAGGCAGCGAACAGCAACATATTTATCTTCTATTTTCATAGGATCCTAGGGTGACATCGCCAAAAACACACCCATCACTACTGCCTTTAGTTAAATGCCCTTGCTGTGAATGGCATCAGTCAGCTCCAGATACCAAATGGTATTTCAAATACCTGATAAGTCTCCATGTACTATGTCAGTTCCTTGGAGAGTCTAAAGTTAACATGTATACAAGGAGAATTCAGACTTGTGTAGGAAGAGGAAAGGGAAGAGGAGATTGCAGATTCTTCTGGAGGAACTGTACCGAGTACACCATCATAATCCAAAATAAATCCACAACCTTCAGGTGCGAGAGCCTAGCGTCCAACACAATGGCATCCTGCTCCTCGCTCAGGAGGATGGGCGGTATCATCATGAGAAACCTGTGTGCAGAAACGGTAGCAGCAACACTGTGCACTGCCTACCATTCTGACAGATCCAGAGTGATGAGATAATAAATCTTGAGCTTACATGTTATGTTAGTAAATACTATAATCTGGTTTTTAAAAATTAGGAAATGAGAAGGTGAAACAATTTACCCCATAAGACAACAGAGCTGTWACTGAGAAGCAGCCCCTTAACCCTAAGGGTTACATGAAAAGCCCTAACAAACTTTAGTAACAGTTAGCAGCGTGTGGCTCATAACTGCAGTAGCAGCTTCAAGAAGTCTTCCAAGAGAGTGACAAAGGAGAATAGCACGTACAAGCGAAACCTCTGCTCTGGTATCTCTAATTTTGTTTCCTTTTTGAGAGAAATTTCCTTTGAATTTGTTTCTCTCATTCCTCTAATCCTGGTAAAAACTAACACGCATCATAGGAAGGGTACCTTTGGGGATTTCTAGCCACTTGATCCCACTCATACTTGTGACAAAATTCCCTATTAAACTTGTTCTTTTTTTTTTTCTTTTTTTTTTTTTTTTTTTTTTTTTTTTTGCCAAAACTGGTCACATTCATCTTGTTTGATAGGGGTAGTCAATGAAGGACTATCTCTGTCCACTTTTCTAAAACAAGCTCTGATCTCTACTGCCTTTGATATCCAGACACATTTGCCAAATACAGTTGCMCAGGCAGGATTTCAAGCAAATGCCTGCTTACACCAGCTCCATGAGCTCATTACACTATCCTAGCAAGGCAGGACTAGAAGGGGTAACATTCTGTCTAAAACAACCCAGAAACTCATGTGTCCCCACCTTGCAAACTCTAAGACACTTTCCAACTCTTCTGAATAAACTTCAGATCTTTCCTGGGAGGAAGAGGATGGAAGAGGGAGCTACAGCGTACCATAGAAAGACAGGAAAAGAAAAATCAAAGTCATTGCCACTGCCCTCCGTCCTTGCTATAATGAGGAATCTGAGAGATGCCAAGATGATTCTCTGAAGTGGACCACAGAGAGAAATAAACCATCAGATATACAGCATCTCTCTGCACTCTAACTGGATGATGAGACTTAAAAAAAAAAATCTACTATTTTAACACACTTTTCAAAATGAACTTTCACGATAAGAATTGTGAAATGTTTGGATTTTATAAACTTTTTTTTTTAAGGTAGAGATCAAAAGACCCAAAGAAATATAAAAGTATAATGAATAAGAGTGAAACTAGCAGCTCTCTGTAACACAACTCCCCTGTTCCACTCCAGAAGTGACCACATTACACCAAAGAGTAATGCATCTATATCTACTTCAGCACTATAAAATCCTTCAGGATGAAAATTATAAAAGAGAAGCAATAGATTATTTCTGCTACAAGGAAAAAAAAAGGAAAAAAAAACAGTTTCAAGATGTAAGAGAAAGTTCTTTTCAACCTGAAGAATTACTTTCCTTTTGGGAAAGAAGAACCATTCATAACGACAGAGGAAAATCTTTGGAAGTAGCAGCAAAAAAAGATATTAGAAGTGGCAATCACCATGTCAGACACACTACACTGTGGGGAAAGGGAAGAATGGCCAGATAATGAAATTACAGAGCATTGAAAATGTCAAAGAGCGACAGTGCTCTGCCATCATTCATGGGTTATATGAGGCATTAACATGCTGATATCCCATTCCAATGACAAAGATGGCAACAAGAACAGTAAATAGTCCCCAAAAATCAATCTGTGGCCGAGACCAGGAATTTAATGAAATAGGGAGATTGGCACAAAATGAATCTTACTTTCACTATGTAGCCTTTAAACTGGAAACTGCTGGGCCTGCTCAGAAGTAGTAATAGCTCTGGGATTTGTTGTTTGACTGCCCCTTTCTACGATCTCCTATAGTTATGTGTCATCACTGCWAAAAGGGCTATCAAATCTCACTAACAACCACCAACCTTGCTGGCAGGTTGGTGGCAGGAACAACACAAGCTGCACCAAGGGAAATTCCTGTGACGCRTTAGCGACAAGGAGGTTTCTGCATGATGAGAGTGGTCAAACACTCCACCAGTGGCCAACGAGGCTGCAGGATATCTGTCCTTCGAGGCATTCAAAATTTGACTGGACAAGGCTCTAAACAAGCTGGTCTAACATCAGAGTTAGATCAAGTTTAACAGTTCACTGAAACTAATTAGAGCAGGAGTTAGACCAGATGATCTGCAGAGGTCCCCTCCTATCGAAACTATTCTTTGATTTTATGGGCTCCACTCCCTTCAGAAARGGAGCACCATCGGTACAATAAAGGAAGCACAAGCAATCACATAGCTGTAAAGCTGCAGGACCCTGCAGGACCCTGTATCTACAATACAATGTGTGTTCCCATCTTATTTTAGATTAGTTGATAATTACAAAATTTGTATTTCTCTATCATTTCTCCCCTACAAAAAAGGAAAAAAGAGAGGTCAACATGGGTCAAAATGGACAACCTACTTCTGGAAATGGTCTAATGGCTCATAACACAGCTTGAGACAAAAGCAAATAAAGTGTCAGACCCCAAAATGACTCTGTGTATGCCTCTCTCTATTCTCTCCAGACCTGGCAGCCCCGCAGAGCAGGGTAGCACCATCCCAACAGTATCCCACACAGCCAGTCAAGGCTCTGCTAGGATCATTTGCTCTCAAGCTAGACTGGGGCAGAAACCCTGCACTGTACCCCACACCTTAGTATTTTTACTAAGCCAGGTACAGAGCTGCTTGTAATGTCAGCTCAACCTAGAAAACCCTCCTGTTAGATGGCTGGGGGCAAGAGAGTGTCAAAAGATTCTGCAGTAGTCACCTCAGGTCTGATAAGGTCAGAACTAGACAGAAGTTGGTAAGACTCTGGATCCAACACTGGCTCCTTAAAGAGAAACGAATGCTCTGGACCAGGCTTCCCGTAGTCAGTAAGCTGGGATATCCCACCACCTTATACACAGTTGAATATTGGATTTTCTGTTTCTAAATTGTATTTCAGAATTGAAGACACCTAAATTCAATCAGGATCCTATCTTTGATGTACAAAAAGGGAAATGAAAAAAAAATCATTCACTGGATTTAATCTGGAAAACACAAATAGAATGGTTTCCTCATTCCATCAAGCAGATGCAAATTTAATTTCAGATCATTCAGTTCTTTTCTGTAAGCATCAAAAAAGTAAATGTGGAAAAAGAAACCCTTAGAAACATTATGTGCTACTCAATATATAGCCCCTCTCTCCCTGCTGGCTCATATCACATTTAATATTAGTTTTCTGAGGCTGCTAGAATTCAATTCACCAAAGGTATGCAATAAATGAGGCTTTGCAAAGTGCATATATTTGGTAAACACAAGTTTCTGGACACCTGCATATATGGGCAATTCCTTCAGAGAGTAGTATGCAAGACAATAGACTAATCCCAATTGATTTCAGAAAGGCCAAGTTTTACCGCAGTTTACTGCCAGCCATTCTGTCAGACAACAAACTTAGCCAGTCTTTGAATCAAAAATCTCTCCATCCACCAGACCATCATTCATTCTCTGCTTACAAATGGATTTTGCATCATGCCTAGAAACTCACCAAGTTCAGCCTTGTCATTAAAGTGTAGATAAGATCTATTGTCTCAGGGTGGTCTTGAATACAACTGATCAGCTTGTTATTACCAGGGCACAATGTTCTATCACCACTGAGCTGTAGTCACAGATCATAGAGAGAGAGGCCTTGGAGGTAGGTGGATGGATGTCCAACTGCTGCAAGCTTCAGGGCCACATAATGAAAGCCTGATGGAGATCTATGGACAGACAGTACAGACTGTCCATAGACAGCAAGGTCTTTGTGCCTCAGAGTCCATCTGCCACAGTGGCAGATTGCTGGCTTTGAACTACGGCCAAGACTCCTAACAACACCTGAAGTGTCTCCTGAGAGCGTCAGGGAGTGACTGAGATAGCACTTACCAAAATACATGGGAAATAGCAAACTGTCTCATTTGCGCCTTGGAGCAGTTTCACGTTCCATCTGTTGCTTCTCTCCACCACCTCTGCACACCTTTCCCCACAGATCTAGAGAACACATGGGTTTGTGCACATTGCTTTTATAGAGTACAGGGACTGACTGCCCAACCTGGATGCTGTGTGGAAAGAGGGATCAATGCTGGAATGCTTTAAAGTCTGGTCACACCTGTTCTGCCACTATGTATTTTAAAGCCATCAAGACGATGCACAACACTGAATTACTCTGGGGCTGTCCTATAAGGAGCACAGCATCTAGAGATGCAGAGTCTGCCGCCTACTTCAAACATATACATCAAAACAAGATAATGCATTGAAAATTTCAAAATGTTTATAAAAGCTGTTATTAGAAGGGGAATGTGAAATCCCTACTGTCTTGCACATCTCTGATTTCTTACAGATTTGTTCTCAATCATCCTCCAAATGAGGATGTACCCTGGGGTGCAGCGTCAGTATAGCGGTCTGCTGTTGTTCAACAGTATTCTCATCCTATACAAAGCTGCTGGGCACCCAGCTCACCACACCAGCAGAGAGGCTGGTCGACTTCACAAGAACGTCAAAGAGCAATAAAACTATCTAGGTAGAAGGGAGATAAGACCTTAGACACAGAGRACATTGCAGGGAAGGTGAAAAAAGCAAGAGAAGTCTCAGAGGAAAGGTGGAATTTCACAGTGCAGAGTCACTGTTTCAACTTCAGTACATTCGAATGTCCGGAAGGAGCTGTGGCATCAGGCACCTGAGAACAAGTGTGTTGGTGGCTTAAAGACTTTCCTCCAAYCAGCTGGGCTGTTATAACTGAGTCATGTAAGTGCCTTTTCCTTGCCTCAGTTGCAAGGCAGTAAAATGAGTTAACCCTCTTCAATAAGTTTGGACTAGGATATTCTCATGCCAGGAAAGTAGAAATAGCAAAAGATCACAGTGGACCTCTAGGAATTATCCTGCTCTGAACAGAAGCAAGCCCTGCTAGCAGGTCAGAAAGCAGAGTCTCTCCTGACCTGGGCTCCGAGCACAGCGTAATTGCTGTGATCTACTTAGAGCAGTTGAGGTCCCTCACTACTCTGACATCTCTTGCTGCCTTGCTCAGCCTCCTGCTCAGTTGGGAATTCAGATTCCTGTCTTTGCCCCACACACTGGCCTTATGCTGCGGTAGTACGAYACAACAGCAGTCTCCAGCTCTCCCCCTGCAATACTGAAAGGCAGCCTACTTCAGTCCCACTGCTGTTTTACCTGCACAGTCTACTTATGCTTTTCCTTATCAATCTTCCTGGAGTCTGAAGCAAAGATGCAAACACTGTCATTGCACTATTATCCTCCAGAAATTACTTTGTCACAGGAAAAAGTACAAAAATACAATTTTGCTTTAGCTACAGGGACTCAGTTATGAAGCGCTTTGCTGAAAACCTGCACCTATAGGTAGAGCAATATGAAAGGGCTTGTATTTTCACTTAAAGAAAAGCCATGAAAATGATACCAGGTATCATCTGCCAGAAGAACATAAAATACCAGCCTCAAAAGTCTACATGTAGCTGTAATAAAAAAAAAAAAAAAAAAAAAAAAAAAAAAACACACTTGGTATTTAAGAAGCCTGAAGAAAAGGCCAAACTAACATCTGCATACAAATTCTTGCAAATCAAGTTGCCATTGACATTGCTGGAGAGATGCAACCGTCACTGATACCTCCCACGACTACTGCAACAAGCAACAAACCTGGAGGATTACTTAGGTCTGGAGGAGGCACAGAGAAAATGAGCTAGCAGACCCCTAGAGAGGTCATCTAATTAATATTCATCTCCCAAAGCAAGATCTACTTGCTCTTCTTCCTAAGAGATATCTTCTAGCTTGATCTTTAAGCTCTCCAGTACCAGAAACACTACAGCCTCCCCAGGGGATCTATGCCAGGCTTCACTCATTTTACCAATAGAAAGCTTTTCACATGAACTAGCCTAACCTTTCTTGCTGTAATTTAAGCATATGATTTCTCATCTAATCCATCATAAATACAGGAAATGGATTATTATCTTTAACAACTGCCTTTTACATTCATGTTATCATCCCTCTTCAATCTTCTCTTCTTTAAGCTAAATAACTCCAATTCATTCATGCTCTCCTCATAGGACTGATTTCCCTGTCTTTGAGTACCTTTATTCTCTTCCAGATTTTCTCCAAATGGTCATCTTTCTTTAAGCACAGAACCCCATACTAGACATAGAGCTAAATACTGAGTGCATTGCAAGGATTACTTTGTGTATCTTGCAGGTTATAATCACACTCACTGAAGAACTGAAGAATTTGCTTCCCTGAAGCACTCTGCCCCTGCAAGACCTACCCTCCATGCACTGGAGAGTTCAGTTGTTAAAAGAGAGTCTGACAAGACTGAGAGCAAGCTAGGGGAAGGAAAACGTTGGAGTGAAGGTTTGTGGCTCTTAGAACAAAAGATGAACACACCTCTGAGATGGGACACCAAAAAGAACCAAGAGATCAAACCCTGGTTTGTGAGCTAAGGGAAGGGGGGAAACAATCTCCTGAAGCTGTGCACCATGAGACAGTGCTCTAAGAAAAAGGAAGAGAAGGGGGAAAAAAAATAATATCAGTATTGGAGAAAGAGTGGAGAAATGGCTGGACTATAATCCAATCTCCCAAACGATGGGAAGGCCACAGCAATTGGGTCATTAGCAGAGAAGTCAGTGCTTCCTGATATACAGCCCCTAACAAATTGGCATGGTATAAATGCAATTTATGTGGACTATAATGTAGTTAATATATCCCCATAAAGGAAGGCGACATTGTAACTCACCAGACAGGTTCTGGTTCGTACTGTCACTTGTGGTGATAAATTTAACAATATAGCACAAGTTCCTGTACATGACTTCTCATTTCTGGATAGCTTAAGCTAGTCAGACACAAACTTTAATATGACAGTCTCCTTGGCAATCCAGAAATGACACACATCCAGGCACTTTTTTTTATTGCTTTTTTTTTGGGGGGGGGGAAGGGAGGCGGGGTGTGCGCATCTCTGAACACAGTGCTCATGAAAGGCATCAGAGATTGACAGGACCAGAGAATGAGCCATCTATTTGCCGTTAGAACAGAAACGCAGCACAGGGCAAGTTGCCTATGCATCTTTCCCTGCCAGAATGCATCAACCTTGGCTCAGGAAGACTCATCTCAGAGTGAGAGCATAAATCAATTTTTTATAACTGTTCAGACTTGGCTTCTCTGTTGACACCAACCTTTTCTACCAACTGTGCTGGTAGGTTGTCACATGGATGTCTATCTGCTAGATGGACCAAAACCACTCAATTTCAGTTGATCTGAGACATTCCTTTATTTTCATTTCCACAAAAATCTTGTTTTCATCAGCAAAACATCTGAAGCCAGCATTTCTCCTTTCCACACGAATGCTCTGTCTATCCTTTGGCTTCCAAGCTGCAATTGCCCAGAGCGCATAAAACAGGCACACAGATAGAAGATTAAATTTTCAGACAGAAGAGACAGACAAGAACTTTAAACCTGTGTTTTAATTTCCTTGCACACATCAGGCTTTTATAAGTAATTGACTATATTATTTCCATTATAGCTTTATAATCGCACATCCATCTAGCAGAGTAACTTGGGATATACAGAATGGCGTATCAGTAATTCTAGTTGTTTTAAACATCTGTTTACTTATATATCTAATAAATAAGGCTTGTCAGCAAAAGAGAAGCAAAATCATGTTTGTAGACTTAGAAAAGAGAAGGAAGGAATATAATGTAACAAAGGAGCTGAAAGGAATAGGCCATAGTTATTTTTCTTCCAGGATGTATGATGTATTAAAGTCCTAATGCAGGTATTTCTTTTTCTTGACAAAGATTATAATGAAACCAGAAAATGGCATCATATAAATCCATAATGGTAACAAGCTTGAAAAATGGCATCATCATAACAGATTCTCATTACATGTTTAAGAATGCAATTCCTTAGAATCCTTTTTTGCAGTCTCTGTCTCTCCCCACGGCACAACTTCCCCAGAGGCATCGCCCGGCATAACTGATGGTTTAGTAGGAGCCCCTGCTTTAACAGCTAGCTGAAATTTAACCTGCACTGAATGCTATCGTGTCCAAAAGCATGGGTGAGAAATTCAATTTTCACAGTATAACTGTATGGAGCTTCAAGCAAAAGGAAACTCTGAGCAGTTAAGGGCCACTATAAATAGAGGACTCGTAACAGTTAAAAACCTAACTTCACATCTGACTGTCTAGGGGAACGTGCAGAATAGATCTATTAATAGATCCAGCTGCTCAAAATACTAAGGTTTGGGACTTCACGTGCACGCGTTAAATTTAGTGTTTATGTGGCATTTATTGGCTGTCCTGGTTGGTAAGAAATTGCTTGTGCTAGAAAGAGTTCATGTGAAACCTTCCTGCTTCTTTACACACAGCTTTGTTTCCCATTATGGAA
Source organism: Rhea americana (assembly GCF_003343005.1). Lineage (NCBI taxonomy): Eukaryota > Metazoa > Chordata > Aves > Rheiformes > Rheidae > Rhea > Rhea americana. Next base: position 1,687,917 of record NW_028185084.1, on the reverse strand, counting down.
AGAGATAAACCACACCAAGTTTAATAGTTAGAGTTCCCCCAACAGCTCTTGCTTCTGACAGCAGRAGCATATTTTGGAATGGCAACAGGCAGGTGGGCAACAGGTAGCAATAACAGGTGCTTTGCAGCAGGAGTATCATGTTGTGGGAGGAAGTTTCACAGTTCCTCTGCAGGGCACTCTGAGCAGTTTAAAACTTCATCCATATCACTAGCCCTTCCTACTTTGCCAACAGTGCCTGTTTCCCCTTATTCTCAGTGTCTGCTGCCTTCACTCATGAGCTCCCTTCACTTCTGGGAGGAAGTCCTCCAAGCAGGCTGATACCCTCTCCCAGTCTGCCTCTCCTGTCTTTGCCACCATTCACACTACAGCTCTGTACTTCTCWACCTAATTCACCTCCATGACTTAAAATCCACCTGGCTTTTCACTACTCCTTTCAAGTTACTCTTTTCAGACCCTCCCACTTCTCCCTGACCTGATATTTCTTCCTAAATTACAACACCAAAATGCAGCACTTCCTTCCTTCCTTCCTTTTCGGTCACTTTTCTAAGATCACCTGCAAGCCTACTTTGCCCGCACATCACATGCGAGAGGACTATTCACCCAGTACCCCTTCCTTGCACTTTGGAAGAACTCCCTGTGAACTTCTGCAAAATATATTAAGTTTCTTCTAAAGCTCTCCTTTGCCATAACGTCTCCAAAATATGTTACAACAGGCAGGGTGCAGGTACACTAAAACCACAATCCAGCCTGCTAAGCAGAACTGTGCCATTCTTTTTCCTGTTTTCCCCTGTCACTGCTTTTATTATCCTGAGGCTATCAACCCTTTGAGACAGTAGAGATCCTCTCAATCTGTTTGTACTGTGCTTTCAGCAATCATTTAGGCAATAATTAAGATCCTCTGAAGAGGATGAGAAAAGGAGAGAAGCTAAGAGGAACACCACATTGCCATAAATCTAGGTGGTAGCATGTCAGAAACATTTCTGTGCAGATACTTAATATTAGTGGCACACAATAKTCAGTATAAGATACTGCTGCTACATGAGCTTTGTCGCTAACTCTTCACAGGCCCCAGCACTGCAGGTGCCCAAGGCAGTACAGTCACCACTACACAGAAGGCACAGCTGCAGCCAGGCACTTCCCTCTAATGGGTGAAGAAGGGACAACAAGCCTGTCTCCTGGATTAGAGAAATGGCAGGGTGTTACGTGATCCTATTTCACATACACACTCACCCTGTCCCTCCTAATAGGCCACAGTGAGAACTAGCTGCTGAAACACTTGCCCAGACTCTTTCCAGATAGGTGAACTTTACCTTGACGGACCAGGTGTTGGAAGAGAAATGAAAAATGAAAGGAGAAAACCATCTTCCCTTCTAAAAATCTTAAAAGCAACCTTCTCTACAGCAGTAAATCCCAACTCCTTCCTGGCATCCAAGCTGTAATCTCAGATATGTATCTGCCAAAGATCACARCCAAGGGTGTCAAGCACTGGCTATAGTTCATCTGAAAGTTTTCACACTGGAGCATAACGRCCTATTAAAACATAACAGGGAGTAAACACTTCAGTTTCAGCAGCAATGGGTCCTCCTCCACCAAGGCTAAATTTAGCATGAGGTATATTTAGCATGCCAACTTTGCTAGTCATAGGTCTAGCAACAACTAAAGGACAAATATTACTCAGCTGCCTAGTGTGGGTGCAAAAACAAGTTCCTCACAGAATCATAGAACCAGTAAGGTTGGAAGGGACCTCTGGAGATCATCTAGTCCAACCTCCCTGCTCAGCAGGGTCACCTGGAGCATGTTAGACAGGGTTGCATCCAGGCAGGCCTTGAAGATCTCCACAGAAGGAGACTCCACAACCTCTCCGGGCAACCTGTGCCAGGGCTCCATCACTCTCACAGGGAAGAAATTCCCCCTCACCTTCAGGCAGAACTTCCTGTGKTTCAATTTCTGCCCACTGCCTCTTGTCCTGTCATGTGGGACAACTGAAAAGAGTTTGTCCCCGTCCCCTTGACACCCTCCCTCCAGGTACTTGTACACATTRATCAGATCCCGCTTCAGTCTTCTCTTTCCCCAGGCTGAAGAGGCCCAGCTCTCACAGCYGTWCCTCATAGGGCAGGTGTTCCAGCCCTCTGATCATCTTCATAGCCCTGTGCTGGACTCTCTCCAGTACCTCCATGTCTCTCTTGTCCTGGTGAGCCCAGAACTGGACACAGYACTCGACATGAGGCCTCACCAGTGCTGAGCAGAGGGGCAGGATCACCTCCCTCGACCTGCTGGCAACACTTCCTCATGCACCCCAGGAGACCATTGGCCTTCTTGGCCACAGGGGCACATTGCTGGCTCATGGTCAACTTGTCATCCACCAGCACTCCCAAGTCCTTCTCTGCAGAGCTGCTCTCCAGAAGGTCAGCTCTTTACACCACCACTTGGTATCATCCTGTCTCACTGACAACAGAGACAGAACAATGACTTCAAGGGGCCAAAAATTCCACCCATTTCCACAGAAAATGAAAATGCATGGTATTGTCTTTGGCCAACCTTGCTCATCTGGAAGTGTCTGCAACAGTAGAGATCAACCAAATCTTTCCAGGCTTATTATCCTCTTCACTACTTACTGCTGCCTAGAAAATTAAGTAAACATTTTAAGAATAGTTTTTCCCTATTTCCTTTCACAGCAGAGGCATCTGCCCTARGACAGGCAAGGGAACAGGCAAGAACATGAGAATGCCTGCACTTGAGCAAGCCTATGTAATACATTAGGAACATGAATAAAGGTAGCTTTGCAGCACTTAAGAATTTAACATTCAATTCATCCAATCATGAAACTGAGGAAGGCGAGTGGTGCAGAAAGTTAAAAATCCCAGTTGTTCCCTACTGTCCACACTGAAAATCTCCRAGAAGCCTTCAATCATCCTCAGAGCTTCGACAGAAGTCTTGATTCAGCTTTCCCCTAGGCTGCTCTTTCCAGGTCCATTTCATGTGGCAGACTAACAGCTCTTGGATAACACGTATGTCAACCTTAAATTAAATGTTCTTTTTGCTTTTACTTCTAAACACACACACACACTCTCTTCTTTCAAAGAGCTGCTTAGAGCACTCTACCACAGTAATTCCTCTCCATCCCCATACAAAAGGATGAACATATGTTCCACCTTAATATGTTTGAGAGAATTACTTCCCTGACTAAAAYGTTCAGCCGTGTCCAAGACACCTGATGTCTTGGGTCAGTAGTTTAAAACCACCTAGAACAATGAGGGAATTTCCAGCAAGCTTGACTCAGGTTCTTAAGTTCACAGTTGATTTTATCCTCCCTAACTCACATGATCTGCATTGGACTTTGTTAATTAAAAGTCTCCTTTCATTTTTGTCACAGGCTCAGAGCTGCGCTTTTCTTTTCTAGCAGTTAAAATAACTCATCTAGGGAAAAAAAAAGCCTTAAATTTAACTATCATTATTTTTTAAACAGATTTACAGAGTTACCCACTCCAGAGACTTTCTCATAAGCCTGGCAGTACCTGGGGTTTTTCACACACTCCTTGAGCTCCTTGAGTCATGTGATTACAAAAAAAATAAAAACAAAAAAAAAATTATTTGGATTTAGGTTCTTTTTGCTTCTCTAAATTAATGTGTCAACTCCTTACTATTACAGTACAAAAAAAAATTGTAGAGCTTCAGAGAAGTGTTTAAAATACCTCCCCACCAAAAAAAATTTATAAAATGTTATGACTGAATGCTTGATGGTGACAATGCTGGATTCACTCCATTAGGTTCTGTCTCCCACTCCTCTTCACAGCACCATAGCTTCCTCCTATTTCCTTCAACCTAGAGAGAAAGTGTAACACTGAGCGTAGCTAGACACTATCGTTCCTGTGCCCGGCTACATGGTCCACAGAAGCAGTCCATCCCTCCCAATTTACTCTTGACTACATCCACTCACACACTGGGCTCTGAGCTGTCAAAGCAGGCAAAAAAGCCAGGACAAGAAGGAACAGAGGCACAAAGAGTTGAAGGAGATGAAGCTACAAAAAGCTTCCCGTCTGAAGTGCTGTATAGGAGTTGGTCAAAACTTGTGGACGGCAACATWGCCTTGGCTCCTCTCTGTTTTGAGTTGTTTGGGATATCTCCCAGGATAAGGGGACAAGACTCTAAYGGTGTCAGGGCAGGTCTTAAGTGGTATGCGACTCTGTTGGGAGGAAGCAGACAGCAGGGTTGCGCCTGGCTCTTTCATCACTATTCTTATAGCACATTTTGCCTGGGCTTCAATTTCCCTAGATATTCCATTTTCACTGTGCCACAGATGCATGTGAAGRTAAGAAAGAAGAAGCTGAAGACTTCCGTGTTGAGTCGCATGGCACTTCCAACAGGATAAGTTTATGACCAGACAAATTAGCAAGGTGTTTTTGCTAAAACTATCATCTGTGAATCATTATGGTGCTTAATTGGTCATCTGCAAATCCAGGGTTAACACCTCATTTAATGAACAAGATTGTTAAACCTCTGAAAAATATTCATTCAGGTTGTCTGAACTCCTGGGGAGACAACTAATACTTCTGTTCATATTCCGACATTTTCTGCATAACCATAAAGGCTAGAGAGATGGATATATGTGTGAATAAAAATGTGTATGAAATGAGAAAGAGCTCAAGAGAGCACAAGCAAGAGGGAGAGTGACTGAGCATGTGAGAGCGAGCATGCTCAAGCACACACTTGGATGTGCCACAAGCTTTGTGGCAAGGGAAGTAACGGATGCACAGAACTTCGGCCATGAAGTGAACGCTGTATCTAAGGCACTGCACTTCCTGTCAGACCCCCCCATCTCCCCTTCCCCTCGCCAAAGGTATCACTCAAGCATGAACTCGTGGAAGTGTCTGCCACAGGCACAGCTGCCTAAATTCCAGCTAGTGTGGTATCAGCATCCACAGATCAATAGCAAGAGCAGCTCTCTGCTGCCAGTGTGTCTGGCATAACCACCTTAGTATTTACCTTCTGCAAGCAAGAAATCAGTCCATGTTCTGTTTAATCCAGGCTTGCAGCACACTCTCCTGACTTCTCCTGCTGACATGCCCAAAACCAGATTTCTGCATCTAACCTCACCCCCACCCTTTCTTGGGGTATTTTACTCCCCTCTGTATAACTCTCTTCTTAGGAATCAGCTCTTTTCCCACACTCTTCTCTTAGAAAAGGTCACCATTTGGAGAACAGAAAACTTCAAATAATGAATAGGGAGCTGACAGGTAGATTGAAACCCCAAAAGGAATGAGGTATATCAGGCCGTGGAAATATCTTCAAACACAAAGCTCATCATCAAATTCTTAACCTACTCTAATCACAGCAATGCAATCCCTCGAAGTAGAGGCAGGCTTGCTCCACCTAACAACATGCCAAGGTATGGGGTGGAGGTGGAAGGGGACTGTCAAATTACCAACTGTTCTTCCAAGTTGTTGTCAAAAACAACATTCAAGATGCATCTCCATTCCTGCTGGATTTTCCAAAGGAACCTAGGCTCTACCTGCAGCACTAGATATCTTCATGCCTTCTTCTCACATATACCTCACTTGTGAAATGGAACCAGTGGTCCAACTCCACTCTGCATGTCAAGGAACATGAGACACCAGAATAGTATGGCTAGAAACAATTTTTAGAAATGAAATCAGATATAAAGCAGGGGGACACCATAGTTAATTACATGTGTTCACTTCACCACAAGCAGTGTGCATCTGTTATGGAAAGACTGCTCATTCCTAATCCTTCTGCACAATGGTGAGGAGGGATGCCACCCTGACCTGGAGGGCATGAAGGTTTTCCAAGCATGGAAGAGTCCACACTAAATTAGTTAGATGCCCTGACCAATATAGTTTCCATTATTGTCAGTTGGTATTATGAATACTTAGCACCTTGAAAGCCAAATCTCTTAGCGTACACTTCCCTGTCTGCCAACCCAAACCATAGGCCAAAAGACGTTGCAAGCACAGGTGTGAGCACTATAATCATTCAGTATAAGGAGAGAAATGTAACTTCATTTACAGGTAGTGGCAGAGAAGACAAAGTTGTTCCCTTGATCATTCTCCTCTCCTTCCTCTAGATCTTTAGATCTAGATCCAAAGCAACCTTTCGAATTCAAGCTACGTCATGATGATCAAAACAAAGTACATTTTATCACTTCCCTTCGTATGTCTCCCCAGTTCAACGTGCAAGAAACTTGGCCTGAACTCCACCCTAATGTCCAATTCTCCTTAATGTTGCATATCTTAATGGGTTTCTAAGGCAGGCATATCTTGCTACATGAAGCTGGCCAACTCCCATCTCTTCTGCAAGCAAACAGTAGCTTGAATGAGGTTAATATATCCATCAAACTCTCCTGTGATGAATGATACATTAACGATGTGTATGGAGGTAAATAATTCATTATCCTAACAATAAGGTCATTCAGTTCTTACACCATTCATTTTTGCTTTTCATGGAAAGAACTTGCTGTTTCTGAACACGCTCTTGTCTAGGTCAAGAGTGGGAGCATGTGCCTGGAGAAGACACAGAAGTAAAATAGTGTAGATTTTCCCAGCGAACATTTCAAGCACAAGAAGGGCCGTATAAATGCCAGATGCACTCATGAGGAGATCCGGTTAGGCATCTTGAGCATTTTGTTCCTCAGTGGTGAGACAGTAGTGAGATTTTATGCACACATGTAAACACAACAGCTGCTGTGGCAAACCTTGCATCCCATATAGAATCATGCTGTCAAGCAGTATAAGCCAGTGTTATTTCACCAGCTTAAAAGGAAAGAGACTTACAGCTACCTGAGAGCTGTGCCAATCTTCAAAAGTTTGCTGGCCTGAAGGAACAAGCAATTGGCAAATCRTCATTACTGATTGAATTCTGAGTCCAAGCTATGACCAAGAAAGTGGTGTTTCTCCCTGCAACCGAAAGGTTACTGAGCCTCAAGGAATACATCCTAACACCCGCCAGCTTTGGGCATGCTTCACTGTTTCACGAATGGCTGGCTGAGTGTGAGTACGTGCGAGTACCTCAGATATTTATAGGATCACACGTGGGACTCAGAGCCAGGTATAGGCCCCAGCAAAACAGGCAATCATCTGGTGCAGTAGACTACCTGCTTTGTCTGTACCACAGAAGATGGGGATTAAATACACAGCCAAAACAGAGAATCCTCCCTCCTGACTTCTCAGCCCTTGCTGCTGGCCACCAAGAGAAGGACTACGATTGGAGAGTGGTAGCCCCAGTCCCTCTGCCCTGGTATCAGCGCATCTGGCATCTTGTCACGCAAGACACCTCGCTGCCGCTGTGGGAAGCGGGAAGAGCAGAAAGTGCAGCCTTCCCTTGCAGCCCACTTCTGCTACAGGAGTAAGTTTTACCTGATGAGAAATTTTGAGCCAGCTTTAGACACAAGAGCTTGGCAGGATGGCTGCTACTTCCTCCACAGGAGGATGGCATGGACCATCTCCAGTCAGCTCTGAGGCTCTCTTTAACGTGTGAAGTTGAAGATGAGCAAGTGGCAGGAACTGCAAACATTACATCTCACAACAGCCTCATGTCCCTGGCTCCAGTCACAAATCCCGTACCACTAGCTATTCAGTCTCCTTTGACATTTATATGGCTGCTAGTCTTGTAATATTTAAAGGCCTTCACAATCTAATGCACTGATTCTTAGAAGACCCTTGTGCAGTCAGGCCAGGCTATCTGCTCTTGTTAAAGATGTGAATCAAGATGCAAGAAGGATGAGGAGATTCTCCATGAATGCAGGAAAATCCAATGACAGTTACAGACTGAGGCTCATTCCCATCTCTCACCTGGCCTTAAGGGAAGAATTTCACACCACAAATGTGTATTYCAAGCCAATACGGTAGTAACCAAAACAGTAGCCTCCTTCCTTTAAAGGTCTCAGTGAACAACAYGTGCACCCAAAGAAGGCCACAAGCAGGGACTGCTCCTTATCACACAGTGCCACAACACACCTCAACATCCCAACTCGGGAGGCACTGCCTCGCACCACAGATCCCTTTCCCTGCAGGGAGCATGAGACAGCGCAGCACTGTGGTGGTCTGTCAGGCTCATTTGTTCTACTCACGTATTTTCACTAAAACCTATCAGCATATCATCTGTGCGCTCAGCCCCAGAGGAGAAATGCTGTGGAAGATCAGCACTGTAGGAGTCACATGTTCAAAACCGCCTTACAAAACCCAACCAGTTTCCACACGGATCCTCCTTCGGGATCTTCACTTATAAGACAGGAGGAGATCTTCCTCTTTTGTGCTCCTGTAATAGCAGGGGGCATCTCTCACACCTAGACACAATTAAGGCATGTATCCTCCCCCCATTTCCATTTTGGGAAAAACAAACAGAGCTTACTGATATCAGAAATCCAGTCCAAGCACTGATCCTACTCTGCATTAGCTGTTAGAGTCAGGACACGTGAAAAAATTTACATTCTTTGGAACTGGGTCACATGCTGCTCTGCCACAACCAAAATTAGCCCATCAGTCCAAAAAGCATAAAATGCTCACGAGGTCTGAAGTTTTCTGCTCCTGCTCCAAGGAAGAATTAAGGCCTTAATTCTGCTATGATGAAGACTATAAAATGGTCCCCAGCATGAATTTAATACATGAACTACTACAGTAGAAAGCTTAAGCTTGTTTACATTTTTGCCTTCCAGTGACCACAGTAAAGCAAATCATGTAGTGCCCAGGGAAGAGCATCACTAATTCAATGTGGCAGTAGGTCAGTGGAGGTGAGACAGAACAGCACTGAAAGCCACTCTCTTAGCACAATCCCTTGCAAAAATATTTCAGCTATCCATAGTCCACAGTATGTATGCTTTCGCTGGTCCAAAAAGTCCGCTTTATCCCATTCACTGCAATAACAAATCCTGTCAGAAGAGGATGCCATCTACTCTCTGAGCAAGCTTCAGTGTGGCTTTTTAGCCCCTCCTTTTTTTTGCTCTTCCAGCTCATGTAGAAGAACTGAGTCTTAAAACTCTTGAACATATGTAGCTTAAGACATCCACTGAGGCCGTTAGATTCAACCAAGCTGAAGATTTTGGGAATGTGGACACCAGTCACAGAATCCAACTGAGAAGCAACCAGCTGATGCCCAGCTTTCCTAGGCYCCCCAGACCTTAAGGATGGCTGTACAACGGTGGTGGTACGTAACAGTCACAGCCTTCCACTCTGGGGACAGCTGTTTCTTGAGAGAACAAGTCATTACTCTTCACATCACAGCAGGAGCACATCAAACCCTGCTTCCTTAGAGATGGGTTCCAAAAAGGTCAAAGCAAATTACTGTATGATAATTGCTTCATCAATAATTAAAAATGATAATAATCACATTGGGGCAAGGGAAAAAAAAACTTTAAACAGCATCAGTGCATCAGGCACAGGAAGAAGGGACTATACAAAGCAGGCAAAATTCAGCCCTAAATTTATTATCCCAGCCTAAATTCCTCCTTGAGTCAGAGCAAAGACAGCAACAGAAAAAGGATCACTCACCTAAACGCGGACTTGCAAGTCCATATGGAAATGCATGGGTGTGAAAACGAGAAAATATTTTCCTCAAGCTTTTTGTATTTTAAATGACTGCAAGCCATTAAGATGAAGCAGATGACAATGTGAGAAGCAACAACTCCTAATACAATAGCCCATAAATCTGATCCATTCCAGCTGATACTGTAAACATTTGAAGTCTAGAAAAATATTATCAGGTGTCACCTTCTTTAGTGATATGAGTTTATTAGCTCAAAACTAGACTCACTTGTGAAGATAAGCAACTGCTCAAGCTGCTTACACATGCATATGTGGTTTTACATCCGCTTTGTACAGGGATAGTATCTAACATTTGAAACACTGTAGTTATTTCTACTCTTAAGGAAGAGTCCCTCCTCTCTCTGAGGACTGACAATTGGGTACTTCATGACCAGGATGGTCATGAAATAGGACTCCTCCTAGGACTCCTCCTATATACCGGACTCCTCCTACATATCACTACTCATCCTCAAGTGTCCCAGGCCTAAAAAGCCTCACCACTCCTGTAACATCAGGGAGGGGCCAAAGTGTTTGGAAACCAGACAATAGAGCCCTATGGGCCAAAATCGGCCCCAGATACTCCATTCTTTAAATCAAACACCTTTTAAACATCTTCCTTGAGATCAAGTAAGAAATCTAGGGCCAAGCCAGGACCTGAACTCACATCTCCTGAACCTCATAGGATGAGATAACTTTTGAACAGTGCTCAAGTTCAGTTGTCACGTTTTGGCGTAACTGAGTTTCACATCACATCCCTCAGCACCTCCTCAAGACACATCCCCGAATTATTGAGCCCTTCAGCTTCCCAGCCCTCACCCACTGCAGCTGGCATTACTGAATCGCCTTGTGCCAGTCGCAGCACAGACTGTGCCAGGCCTCCTGACTAAGGCAGGAGGAATATTTCTGTGCCATGACTTGTCAAAGTGTCTTCTTTCTTTATTAACAGGGACAGCATTTTCTAGGCAGAGCCCCCTCAGCATCCTGGATCCAATTCTGCAAGCTGCCAAGTAGGTGCTGAGCATTTCCCAGTTCCTTGCAGGAGTGACACCGCAAAAGGCATTTACATACTCTTTCTTCAGGAACTTTGCCCATTAATAATCTGCAGCTCTCAGGCTTCTGGCACAATGCCAGAAAAGCAGCCTCAAGCACTCTGCTAGCAGAGTGAGCATCTACTAGCAGCCAACGTATCAGCTGCAGCTCAGAATTGTCCAGCAGCATTACATCTTARTTTTACATTCTAACATTGTATAGTCCACAGGATAAAACTGCCTCCAAAAATAAGTGATAGATCTGTATCCAAGACTTATGAACCTCAGCTGCTCTTCAGTCTTCAGTGCTAAGTTTAATTAAGTCCAGTAAACCACCCCTTTAGAGAACTCAATGCAAAGAAAAACACTTGCTGGGATTGGCAGTTCAATTCATCCTGTAGAATTTTTGCTAAGGAGTAAGAGATCTGGCAAGGTAGCTGCAAGGGGTTCTTAGAAACCTTAATTTTCTTTCAATTCCCTTTTGGATATTAAATTTAAAGAGTCTCACAATGTCTTGGCCTTTTTATTTATTTCTTCGAGTGTTGAATTTTGCTAAACCAAGTGTATGCATAGACGCTCTGCAACACAGCAAGATGGCCTGGTGGACAACATTTTGGAGCAGTTGTTTCCCCCTGTGTGTTCAGAGCCAGGTGGCTCAGCAGAAGAGGATGGATGCTAGAATGTACTATTATAAATATCACACAAAAATAGCATTTTTTGCTTGGGTCCTCAGGAAGGCCCAAGTAGGATCAACACAATATAGTGCCAGGTCTTTTGTAAGAATACTGCTAAACCCTGCCCTCAAAAGACCTTACAATCTGAGAAAAATGACAGGCAATGCTATCTCTGTTTTACAGGCAGAGAATTAAGGTGTAGAGACATACCAAGTGCTGTCTGCACAGGTAAACCAACTGGCCTAAGAGACATGTTCATAATAGGTGTAATACCACCTCTAGGAAAACTTATTCTGGAATTGGCATGTCCAAGGCAGATGTTATCCCAAATAACTGCAGCATCTTTCTCTACTCTACACGGAACAACCTTCCTGGGACCTGATACCAAGTTCATACAGCTTCAATCCGTATTTGAGCACTCACAGCCACTGAAATAAGGYTGGCATCAGGCAACTAAATCCCATTGAGGATTTGAGCCTAAGTGACTTTCTCTGTGGMACAAAGGAAGTTTTGGCAAAGCCAAGATTTAAACAAAAGTCATCTTTATCTCCCCTTAATGAAAACCATTCTGCAACCCAATAAAAAGTTGATCCTTCCTCTGCATCACTGGTACTATAGTTCCTTTCTAAATAGGAGTGTTTAGAGGAAGCAACTCTTACCACCTATAGCAACCCTTACCAGACAAGAAGGTCCCTCTGATACCTGGTATCAGTGTTAAGATTCCTAAAGGACCCTGTAACCTGGATTTCACAGCCTTCAGCAAACTCAAACTAACACATTCTCTAGATGGTTTGAAACTGTATTCAAATTCATTCACCAACCTGAAAGAGCAGGAATCTTAGTCCCTTCYTTTCCTCATCTCCAAAATGAAGGACAGGAGCAATTTCAAAGTTTTGCCACATTAAGAGCTATACAGAGCAAAGATGACTTCTCCGTTGAACTGAAATTTGCAGCAATTATTTGGTGTGGTACAAGCAGCAGTCCATGCTGAAGTTTAGCCAGACACAAGCACAAAGAGCCCACTACTAACAATCACAGGCGCATCTTCAAAGGAATAAAGTGAGCACTTCACCTTTTTTTGTACCAGTASTTCTACAATGAACCGGAGGGGCCCAATTTTACAAAGCAACTTTACCACTTTTCTGCATCATCACAACCRCAGAAAGTGAGCTAACTGCGTGAGCAAATGGAGTCTGATGTGCTTCTGCCACACACAATCAGTAACTTTTGCTCACATGATTGCAGCAGGCATGCACATAAATTCAATGTCTAGCTGGAAATTTAGGTCTGAGTGAAGATCCTAGCAAAAGTCCAACTCTCTCCCCACTTCTGATGCCACCATCTCTTGCACCAGTGGAAGGTGACCCCCTCACCTTAACAGCCACTATTTTCAAAACAAGTCAAGGGTTTAAAAAGAGATGTTTAATTTTACTGTCAATAACAGCTGCAGCAGCAAAGACAACAAAAATCAAATCTCATGCTTCAGGATGCAAGTTAACTGCCTTAAGGGTCAGAAGGATACTAACTTCTTTGCTTCTAGGCATCACTGAAGAACTGACATAGAGGATTATATGACTCAAACATATCACACATTTATTGGTCAGTAATGTAGGCAGGACATGATTTAAACAGGTAAAATGAATGAGTACAGTCAAATCTATGTCACAAATCATTAGCATCAATTGTAATTTTTTTGTCCCATTCCCTACCCTCTCCTTTCTCTGTAACATGATTTTGTTCTGCAGAAGGTCAAATTTTGTTTTCCTAGCTGCTCTCCAACAAACTCACGCAGAATTACCTAAGGGCACTTCAAACACGCTTTGATAATTTTTGTTTTAATTGAGCAAGCTATCTATTATCAACATTAACACTGAAGAATATTGAAAACTACAGCTAAAATGCTGATTAGCTGCTGTTCGGGTCCTTAATTCCCTAGAAATGGCCAACAGAGCAAGCATTTCTCCACACTCAGCCTCCCTGCTGTGCCCCAATGCAACAGAAGAGCCAGGCAAAGGGAAATTAAGCAATTAATTGGTTCTTAAAAAAAAAGGGGGGGGGGGCAGATCATTTAGTGCGTAGGAAAATTAATAGCAGTAGCCAAAAGAAAGGCACAAAGAAGGAAGTATCCACTCCTTCCCGAAGCTCTGTTGCCCTCTGCTGTTCCCTAGGCCAGCTTTCTATACAGCTTGGACAACACTCTTCRTTCAAGAGCACCTGTCCTCACCATTTGGCAGTCTCAAGCTCATGAGCAGTTCAGCCAGGACTGTACTTATCCCCCTCACACTTCCCTGTAGGAGAGAGAGAACTTAGCCCAGCACAGTTTTCCTGTTCTTTTGGGTGGAATTTCCAGGAYTGAAACCACATGGTTTGAACTACTGAAACAAGATGCTTCCTTTGACCAAAAGAGTGGAATGGCCCTGCAAAATACTGTGGGACTTTTCTGGCTTCAGTCTCAGGCTTCTCAGGAAATCATGTGCAATTACTTAGCCCTTCTTCCCATCTGTAAGCTGTGGTCAAACRCCACCTCTTCTGCCTTGCAAGACTCAGGGGATTCATAGTTCATGGGATGATCACACGCTGCAGCAAGGGAGTTGAGCAACTGTTGCTAGCRAGTACAAGAACTGTTCGTTTCATATGTTAGAATATGAGATTTAGCTCGGACTACACTGGACAGATGCCAAACAAACATTTTCAGCCGTTTTCCCCTATGGGGACAGGCTATGCTGTTCTGCTATCATGTTAATTAGTGACAACATATGCTATGGGGAAATTTTCCTATGTAATAGGAAAAGTCTGCTTCCAGCCACAGAAATGGCACAGGACAAGGGCACAATAGCTAAGAGGACAAGCCCAGGGATACTCTCCTGCTGTTCCTTCAGGCTTAAAGCAGTATCAAGGCAAAATGCTGAAGGTCCAATCCCTTCTAAGTCAAGTGTCATGAAAATATTACCAAGCACGGGGCTAGTGAAGTACTGACACAATTTATGTTGGAGATAAAGCAAAACACACATCCGTGGAAGAGTCTAAAACAAGGTTAGGGATATTTATCTGAGAGAGTTTGGGGAAAGTTGAGCCTGCCTCAGTAGATCAGCTCCCCATATGCTYTCTTCTATCATTTTCAGATCAGAAAATCTGAAGGTTTGTCCCATTTCTGATTTTTCACTGATATGCACACATATCAGTAAAGCACTTAATCTTCCTATCACAGCTCCTCCTCATCTGTATTATAGAGATCCTGACACTGAACAGCTTTTTGGGACACCTGCAGAGATAGAAAGCACAAGGCAGGGGGTACTAGGGTAACACAGACATTGACAGTTATTTTCAAGCAAGTCCAGACATTAAAACAAGGATAGTAACAAATGATTCACAGCCTTCTCCTTTTAAGGGACCAGTTTCCAGTTCCAGCTGAAGTCTCTAGCAGAAACTAAAGACAWCTCAGCTCCCAGTAAAACACGGACATTCCTTCCTGATGCCGCCGATGAGCACCTTGCAGTGGGTGTTCACAAGGGCTGCACAGTCACAAAGCTAGAACAGCGCTTAGAGCAAGAGGCTGTAGCCAGGATATGAGCAAAATTGTTCCCCAGCCCTACGCCAGTCCTACCATGCGGAGGGGTCCTGAACAAAATCCAAGTTTTGTACAGCACTTGCTTCAGGAGAAGTTGTCAACACTGCCCCTTTTCACCGTGTTCACATTGCCAGGGTATATCCCTGTAGTGCCAGCTCTGATTTCCCTGCTAAAAAATAGTTATGTATTTTATATATTTTATAAAATAGAGTGTATATTTTATATATAATTATATAGAATAATTATATATACAATGTTAYATATATGTATTAGTTTCACAAATAATATATTTTAAACTGTAAAATACTATGTCTGGAAAGGTAGGGGGAGAGAAGAAGCTGCAGTCACAGCYGTCAGGAGTGACTATGAAAGACAGCAGAGTGAGATTGCTCTCACTTTATTAAAGCACTCTGGATCCTGTTTGCTTCCACTCATTAAAACCACCACACTCCCACACTGTGTGACCCCCACACCCCGCTAGTATRGGTACAGAAATTGCTATGCTTTCACAGGTCAGACATCACAGCAAGCCAGTAGCAATGCAGAGAGCTTTCAATTAAGCAAAGACAACAGACACTGAAACATCTCTGGAAGATGCCAGAGTATGGATCTGAATTATGATCATTTCCAYTGCTTAATATCAATGACAAATCTATCTTTGCCAATTGGAAATATACTTAGGTGCCAAAAAGGGGAGGGGGGGGACAGAAGGAGAAGATGATAGGTCTTCGGTATGAAGCTAACCTCATCAGCCATATGAAGGGTTCAGAAGGCTTTCTTGGAGCCCTTAGCTTATGGGTTTAGAAAACAGWTTTTAAAAAACAGCAAGCAGAAAARCTATCAGAACTATCATCAGTACTGCTTGTCCTTTTCTGCACAGACTGAACCAACTAGGAGGACTAGATACTAAAGACAATTAGGAGCATCTCCCTTATGAGGAAAGTCTGAGAGAGCTGGGACTCTTCAGCCTGGAGAAGAGAAGGCTGAGGAAAGATCTTATCAGTGTGTGTAAGTATTTGAAGGCAGGGTGTAGAGAGGATGGTACCAGAGTCTTTTCAGGGGGTGCCCAGCAACACRACAAGAGGCAATGGGTACAAACTGAAATACAGGAAGTTCCACTTAAATATGAGGAAAAGCTTCTTTACTGTGCTCCAGTGTTCTGTTACCTTTACATTACCCAGCAAGGTTGGGGAGTCTCCTTCCTTGGAGATATTCAAAAGTTGTCTGGACATATTCCTTGGAAATGTTCTAGGTGACCCTAGATGATCTCCAGAAGTCCTTTCCAACCTCAACCCTTCCGTGATTCTGTGATACAAAAGAAGTTTCTTTTACTGGAAGGATCGGTTTCTTGCAGGGGGAGCGTTGTGAAGATAACGCCTCTTCCCCACGGCAGACCAAGAGTGTGCCTCAGACCCCAGCTCTGCTACCACTCTCCTCTGCAATAATAGCCTTCAAAAGCAAAGCACTAAAATACATATGCCAGCTTTCAAAGCTCTGAGAACTCAGCRCTGAAAGCATTCCTTGCACCACCTAATCTTCACAAACATATGCAAACGTGTGCATAAACACATGCACACTCCCACACCCCTTACAAGTAGTGGACAGGTTCCCCCATCCACAGCTCTGTCAGCATCCTCTGTGTGTGGTCTGGCACATGACTGATTGTGCCAGATATTAAAAGTGAGCAGGTCATCCTTCTCCATCCAGCAATTGAGTGAAACGTCAGAAAGCATGTTCCCTCCACAATTTCCCATGGAAACTTCAAAGGGGGTGGCAGAAAGGCTGACACATCTTCCTCTGGATTCAAGACTTCACAAAAGAGATGCCAGTGGCATCACAGCACCAAGCTGCAATGGCAGGAGCCAACTCACCCCCTRGGCCATTCACAGTTGGCTGGTCTGCAGCAAGCCCAGGTGCAATGGTTATTTTACAAAGTTACAGCACAGCTTCCTTCTGTGAAGAAGTGCTTCCTTCTACAGCTTATTATCTCCTGTTCCACTTTAACTAAGTCTCATCAGATCACTCAAAGAAAAATACAGAGGAAGCAACTCAGTCCGGCAGCTTTGGACGCGATGCGCTCGGCACCTCATCCTCAAGCTTTACAGCTAGTTACCATCGGCCTGGTGCAGTTCATCACTGTGCTCATGCTTGTACAGTGCATTGCAACTTATTAGTTGTTACCCTGTGTCCATTCCTCCTGCTGCCTGTCACCAAGGAGAGTGACTTCTGTGATCTGGTACAATACTTCACCATACTTTATTATTCCAAAGCATCCCGACAAGCTGTGCTCGGTACTGTTCAAGGCAAATACTTCCAGCTGCTGAAAAGAATAAACTTCCCTCACGCCCCTCTCCTTCAGTATTAAAGACTAAAAACCAGAAATATTTTGCTTTTTAGCCTGATAATTCAAAGGGAACAGAATACATAGGTCAAAAGACTGTCATCCTGTCAGAAGATTATCAACACATTTGGACAACTGCATTTTGTAGGAGCAGAACGCTGATGGTAGAAGGGCAATGCCTACCAACGTGTGGTACGGGCAGACACTATGTTCTATTTTTTCATTGCTGMTGGAGTGAAACCACCCATGAAGTCAGGGAAACCAAGCAGAACTCAGGGCTGAGAGGCATTCATTTAAGGGAAGSTATACCACTCTTCTACCACTTCCCAAAGCAGGCCAAACTCCAGACTCCAAAAGGCAAAAGAAATCTTGACTGTATCAACAAAACTGCAGAACTACTATTCTGGATGCACGCTAACAAGACAAACAGCAAGCTTTAGTCTATTGGGTTCAAAACCTCCAGGGAGCCAAGCCCACCRGAATCTCAGTCTGAAATCCTGTGCCAGAATAGTAGCTGGAAAGTTCTTGCTGGTACAACCAACCGAAACCTTCCAAATTCCATTAGCTCTGACAAATCTTCAATGAAATGAAYATTTAACTTTTACCACAAAACTACTGATTCTATCAACTTTTCATGTTAAAATTTTTAGTTTTGYTTCTCAAAACCTGTCTAATCTACTTTCTAATCATTGCAAACATCCTTCTCTTTTTCAGTTGATATCTTATCCAAATACTTTTCCAAAAAAATAAAAGCTATTTTCAAAAGTGAAACTACCTTTACAAAACATCTTCATTTAGACAAAGCTGTATTTTTCTCCCCTTGTCGTCAAAAAAAGCTGAAATACTTCTTCAGCTTAATTCATTCAATTTTCTGGTTTGAATATTGTAGGCAATGGAGGAAAAAAATTGATCGCCCTTGATTACCCTTTAGAAACTGCCTTGCATTGACCCACATTATTCATAACACTAGCTTCTTTTTGCTTCAGCCTCCACCTGTTACAACTGCTCCTCAGTTTCATTCATTTATTACCACTTAGGCTTTTTCAGTGCTTCAGGAAGCTTCAGCTTCCTGAAAGCCAAAGCATTTGTTACTTTTAAATAAATCAAATACAGCATTAATATCTACGCAATCATGTTTTTAGCCATTCCAGTCAATCACAGTTGAATGCAAATGGTTGTTAAACAGGAGGCCAATGGTACTGGTCCCTGAGTTAATTCAGTCATGTCAGTCTCATGTTTCTGCTGTTTTTCCCCGGCCTCCTCTAGAACGGATCCCTTTCCTAAAAGCTGAAACAAACTGGCTGCAGCATTGACCGTTCCCCCAACCAACTCAAGACAGGCTCCCCAAATTACCAAGGTTTGTACCATGCTCTGCCCATTTGAYAGACAGAGAATTCTCAGCGCTCTGAGCTTGCAGCCTCCATAGTTGAATGTTTTTGCAGGTAGGTAAAAGAAACGCTCTACAGTTTCCTGCTACAGATACTGTTTCAGATGACCAGCACCATCTATCATCACCATTCTAATGATACTGTAGGTGATCATTCCTCTAAGAGCACTCAGGGAGCATAAGCAAACAAATCATTCCAAGGTTGGCCCAAAAAGGCAATTCCCTCCATGCTTACTGACCCAAATTCTGTCTGTTCCCCCTTCTAGTGTCTAGAGTTTGCAGTAAGCCAACTGTTTTTCTAGACAGAGATTCTTGGCCCACAGAAATCCATTCACACACAAAATCTGCTGCTAGAGTCAGGCTGATCACTGTGGCTGGATCCACTCACCTCCATGGACCTCACACCTGTACTTAGTTAAAGCTACCAGAAGCAGCTCTCATTATCAGTAAGAGTAGCTTATGGCAGCAGAGAACCTCCCACTTCACCCAGACACAGCCAGCAGTGTCAAGAAGCCCCTGACAGAACCAYTTCAGAGCAACCCTACCGACGTGCTATCCCAGCAGTACAAATATCCAGGAGCGGSTGAGGACTCAACACAGCAACAGCAGCTCCAGTCTACATACAGGATGTATCTGGACCCRGGTAGATCAGAGGGGTAATGTCACCCCTCTGTTCCAGGCACTCCAGCTAGCTCCTATATCCCATACAGCACTGCACTGAACCACAGTAGCAGTAGCTGCCTGCCTCCAGCTCCCAGGTAAAATGCTGGCTAATTTTTCAGTCACCTGGAAAACGAAGTGCACCAGGGACATGCAAATCATCCTTTGTTACACTTCAGATATCATCAGCAGTGAAAAAAGGCCAGGAAACAAAGRTCCTTGGCTTACTCACTGCTGATAGCAGCCAGGCCATAGCACAAAGATCCCAGCTCCATACCAACTTACCACGTTCCAGTTCTTCCTCTGACAGGCCTCACATGGGGAAACTTGCAGGAATTCAGTACTCTGTTCTRCGGGGAACAAATCCCACTCTCCCAAACACAGAGACTGCAGGACAGCACCGAGCAGCAGCTAGACACACAGTGCTTAGAGAGGTGAGCATCCACTATCAGAGCTGGGCAATCTCAGACGCCTGCTCTTTGCATCTAGCCAGTCAATTACAGCTGACTGGGAACAGCAGGATCTCTGGTTAATGCCAGTCAAGGATTGGAAGAGAGAAGGACCTGAAGGGAAAACAGCAGGTGCATATACAGGGACTTTTGTTACCTTCCAAATTACCTGAAACCTCTGTAGGAAAAAAGTATAGCCCATAGAAGGAACGAGCACATAGCATCTGTGAAACAAGCTGGGCATTCCTTCTATATACAGATCTACAGGGTTCATTGGAAAGTAGAATTTCTTCTTGTTGCAAAAGTTCTGCTGTTGCAATGTCCGTTTTCTTCTGTTGATTTACAGAGAAACACTTCAAGCTGGAGTCTTTCTGGAAACTTGGGGGGAAGGAAGCACAAGGGAAAGATTTTGCTCCAAAGCCTCATTCTGCCTTCAAACAACGGAGACCAGTGTAGATCAGGGAGGTTAGAGATTTAGGAGAAATCTGTTCCAGACAAAGGGACTGCATCCTACTGTGGAAACAAGACTTTTTTTTCCAATAGAGATAAAAGGAAAGAAGAAACAACATGTTTATCTCTCCCCAAAAGGTCAATGTTAGCCCTTCAGGCAAAGCTGCAGGTGCCATTTCTATATGCTTCATGTACTCTGAACTCCGGCTCTGGAAGCTTTCAACCTTTTGTACGAGAGCAAAGACAAACCATGAATATTTCATGTGTTGCCTTCGCTTACTTGAAAGTTCCAAGGAAACTATTAAAGTGCAAGTGTAATAATGTCATCATTTACTTGTCATCTTCTACCTGCTCTTTGCAAAGAAAGGAAGAAAAGAATATCTGGCTACTATCCAAAACCAGTGCAAACACTGCCATCTTCTTTAAAAGACAAATCAAAGGTTCTTCCAAAGAGAGGTGAGCTAATAATGCAGATGCCCCCGATCACTTTCTAGATGTCCAGGGAGGTTTTTTGAATTATCATCCTCCTCTGAGGGAAGATAATTTTATGTCATCAGCAAGTAGAGCTGTTCTGATCCTAATAACCTTCTCCTGAAACAACTGTCTGCTTGCATGCTTCCAGCAGCACTATTCACCCCAGAACACTTTGAAAATAGTAAGGGTTGAGCTGCAGAATTATCTGAAAGCATCACTTAAACCATTCATAGGTGAAAACTCAACCTGTTCTGGAGTGAAATAGAGCAGCTGTTTGCTCACAACAGCTTCACAAGTAGGCAGCAACAATATGGATCTGGTGGAACCTCTTGGAAGAATGGGCCATTCCTATTTAAATTTGGTCTAGAAGAATATGGGGCCCAAAACCTAGAAAACATATCCCATAACTCAGTGACTTAACTTCATGTTCTATCTAGAAACACAAAAATGGAAAGGACCTCCTTTGTGTGTCAGTCTTCCAACAGGATCATCAGGAACTCCCCACCACTAATAAAATTCTCAAATTTCTTCAGGGTACCTCTGAGGAGGTTGTCTCAGAGCCTCACTGCTCTGCCCTGTGAGTCTTTTTCACCTTTTCTACCTTTGGTTCATTCACCTGATTGTTAACAACTGATTCTTCCTGGGCCAATACTGCCCTCTATTTTCAATAGCTCTTCTCTCTGCCTATTATTTATGACCTTAATTTACAGAGAACAAGCGCTTCGCATCTCTGTCATCCTTTCGACCAGCTTTACAAGCTTTTAGTCTCCTCTCATGAGATAGGTTCTGTGTTCCACAACAATCACCTTAGTAGCCCATTTCTGCCCATCTTGTTCCACTTTCAATTCCTCTCCCTTGAACATGGGTGACAAGACTTATACATCATTTTCTAGATGAGATTTTCCCAGTGCTTACAAATTATTTATAGAGGTTAGTTTTTCAAGAGGCACAAATGGAAACAGAGTTGCTCAAGCATGTAACACCTCTGAAGATACCTACTTACCTGCACTGAGGATTCACATAGCTTTGGGGATGAGGAAACTTGAATGGGGCTGGTACACAGACACTGACAACAACACTGGACCAGTCAAGGTATACAAGTTCTTACACTAGCCTGGCTACAGACCCATGAAACAAATGAATTTTCCTTACACTGGGGAAAATAAATCAAAACTGATGACAGACAAATAAGCTTCTCCATGCATACCTCCCTGCTAAATGTCACAAATCCCCTTCAGTCCTCAGATAGGATTTCTGAAATGCACAGAAACCTAATGAGATGAGGGAATTGGGCCAGACCTCAAATAAAGTCAGCTGCCTAGAGCCCCGAGTTTCATCATGAGGCAGGGTTCAATGATTGACTAGAGTTCAGTATAGCAGCTCAGCCGCATCCACGCTCTCAGTCACTCTGGATTTACGACTAATCTCTGGGAGGTGCTGAGCACCCTGCGCTCCCACAGAAGCACAGCCTTTTTTAGGCGCTGCTTTGCCCCTGTGCAAGACTGGGCCTTGTGGGCTTCCCCTCATGTACATTCTTGCTTCCAACAACTCATAACTAATGAGAGAGAAGCTGTTTCTCTGAACACTGTCACAGCTTGACAACTCAACTGCAGGTGTTTCAGCTGCTTCAGGAATAAAATGAAATACAGCCTAACTTCAACTAAGAAGATGTAATAAAAGAACTAATGTAACCTGTAAGCTCAAATTTCTTTCTATAGCCCAGACAACAGTATCAATATTCAGCAAGGAGAATTCAATAGATGGAAGGCTCAGATGCACTCCAGAGATTTGTCCCAAGAGCCAGGCTTCTCTAAGAGCAAATAATTGCAATGACTTTCTACCAACATAGTTTAACACAGAAATCTCTTTAGAAATCAAAGTGATTTAAGCAAAATACACCTTATGGCCCTGTCCTCCTACCTGTTCTACTTTTCCAGGCACTCCTAAAGTAAAAGGAGGAGAGGAAAAGTCTTACTCCAAGACAAAAAAAAAATCCAATGTTTCAAATACACACCTGCAATTATATATAAATCTTCAAATATATATAAATGTTCAAATTCCAGATCAGTTCCCCCACCCTAGCCCCCAAAAGCACAAAAAGAGCCTAAAAGACAAAAYGGGGGGAAAAACAAAGGAGTTCATCTCTAAAGGAAGCAGCATTTGACAAGGGACCTACAGAATTTCAGATRCAATAGTCAGATTGCCCTGATGCCATCACACAACCTTGTACAARTCCTAGTACAGAGAATGAACGTCCTTCTGCCTCCTTGCCTTCTCCCAGCTCCGGTCCTTGCCTCCATCTCTTCGTTCATGTTCACAATCACACTGCTGCCTCCTCACAATCCCTCTTTTTCCAAGTCACCAACATATCTCATCTCACCTTCCTTCCATATCTGGCAGCATCAGCAGCCACTGACCAAGCATAATTTATTAACCTGTGTGCATGCATCTCTCACCTCTCTATTGCAGTGAGCCAGGGTTAGAGGGGCCTTTGGTCTGACTCAGTGTGGCTGTTGCTTTCCTCAGGAACAGCTGCTCCATGGGGAACTTTGGCTCTAGTAACCAGTCTCTCTTTACACAACACATACGCTCTCACAGTGGATCACCCATCCTTTGCCTCACAGAGAAAAATTAAAAGATGTCATTCATCTTTTAAGAAATAAAGCTGAAGGGGTAGGAGACAGGAAAAGTTTCAATATTTTGACTGTGTGTATATAACAACCAGCSTCTCTCAAATCCAGGGGCAACTAGTTTGTCACCGGCAGTTTAAAGATAAGCCAACACTATGGCTGGAGCCTACTTTTTGACTGAAGGCTCTGACAGAAAGGCCACAACTACCCCCTTAGCAAGAAATGTTCCACTCTGACCTAGTGCCCAGCCATGGAACAGGGCCTCGCTGGGCCATCCTCTATATAAAAATAGGCCTCCTGCCCCCTCCACTTTAACAGCTTATAAACGAGTATCAAACTCTGACCCACAGTTTTGTCTCCTCAAAGGTACGATTTAAACTCAAGGATCTTTTTGGCAGCAAAGTACCCACTGGCTGGCTGAGTACTGAGAAAACTCAAGCAAAGCTTCAACCCCACAGAGCTTTTCTCACACCCTACATGGGCAATCTACCGCCATAGCACAGCCCCAGAAGCCGCACAAACCTGCCTCCTCGTATTAAAAACACTGCCATGCTGCAGTTTTGCATATAGATCTAAAGTATCGTGCTTCTGGGCCTACACCAATCTAGGATAAAGAAAACACTTCCCTGCAGCGTATACGACTGCACAATTGCCAAGTGTTTTTCTGAAGCATCTAGTATTTGTCACAGGACACAGGACTGCACACTTCATTCTTCTGCCCCCCACGACCACCACCACCACAGTCCCCATCRGGCCACAAATCACTAGAAGGCAACGGGGCCCCTTAGGAGCATTAGCACAGCATGCCCTTCCCTGCAGGAGAGGGCACCAGCAATAGATACAGCCTCACCAGCCAGGAAACTGCATTCTCCCATCTCTATCTGCCAAGCTGCAGCAACAGGAATGCACCTTGGTGACAATCCTGCTGATGATATATGAGGCAAGTAGACTATCTTCCTCCTCACAGGAGCAAACAGCATATTTTCACAGCAAAGGAAAGACTCAAGGACACTACTAGGAAGTGCATCTATTGAATATTAGGTGCTGTGTGCACTGAAGTGTTTYACTATAGAGAAGCTATGCTAAAGGCAGGCCAACAGCCAACTTTAAAAAATCCTTCCACATTTGCCCTGTTCCTTTCACTTCTTCCCTGTGTATTCATCTGAAGCCAGGGTGCTGAGTTAGATAGTTTTCAGGTTAGTCCCAAATGGTCATCCTCACATTCAGCCCTGATCACTCATGGTATTGCCCACAACCCCTTAGTATAGGTCTCTTGGCAAGAGAAATGTGTTTGTTTTTGTTTGGGTTTTTTACTATTGAGATAAAAATATTCAAATCAATGCATCATTTGCTCATCCAGACAGCTTTCACCACCTAGAATGATGACAGCACCATTAACATTTTAACAGATAAGGATCCCTTCCTGCTGTCATTGTAAAGTCCCATCCTCACCCCTGGAAAGGATTTATACTTCGGTGAAAATAATTAGATTCTGCCAAAACTCAGAATGTAAGCTTTCAGAACTGCAATGAAAACGGGGTTGCTTCGTTTATTTCTTTAAGATGATTTATTTCCATTCAGTCCCATTTACTGAAGTTACAGGAGTAGGAAATGCAAAGATGCAGGTTCTGATTGCTTTCATTTACATTTCTATAACTTACACTCATCTCCCATTACAAAAAAGAGAACCCAGCAGCTAGTTCACAATGTGGTCTGATGCTTTTGATGAAAAAAAAATAATAATAATCACAAACCAAGAGAGAGGCTGCTTTAAGTTCTCTTCACTGTACCGCACTTGCTTATTTAGATTGTGTTGGTCATTGCTTGCTAAATAAACAATTTCAGATCACATTGCAGGCTGCTTTTTTTTTGCCTATAGTCCAGCTTATTAATGATTTACAGGTCTTGATGCACTGAAGTTTTCCAGGATCCAGGAATTTCTGATATATTTTCATTTTGAATAGAAAATACTATATTCTCACATTTCTTTTTATCCTACAGTTGGCCTCATTTGATTTATTATGCAGCTACCTCACAGTAGAACAATGAAGTGGTTAGATTACCCACAAAAACTGTATGAGACCTGAAAAAAAGGTGAAGAAACAAAGAAAAAAAAAGAAAGAAAATTGCTACCTTTTGTAAAATAAAATAGGAAAAAAAATTGGTAGGGAAAGAAATGTAATGCATGAACCTCTGGGGGTCTATTGCAAAGAGCAAGAAAGAAATTAAAAGCAATAAACAAACAGTTGAAATGTCCATTTTAAACCACAAAAAGCAGGTTTCACATGTCTAATGTGACCATTAACTACTGCTGTGTTATCTGGCTGGCTATAAAAGCAGCCAGCATATGTGAACCTGGATCTCACATTACTAGCCTCACAAAACACACACGCACGCACACACACGCACACACACACACACACACACACACACACACACCCCGGCACTGTTTCTGAACCAGTTACCCTCCACAGCAGCCAAAGAATCTGCAGAAGCAGATCACAGGCTCGTATTTGCAGATTCTCTGTCGGATAATTATAAATCAAACAACCTGCAGTTATTATTTGCAAGATCAAAAATAAAGACCCAAAACTACTCTTTAGCAGTAWACTGAGTCATCAGGTAGCTAAAGCATGCAACCAGCTTTAGGTYGGTCTGGGCTGTTCTTTAAAGCACAGAGCGCTCTCCTACGTGGCTACTGTCCTGTATTTCAGGTGATATCTAACCCAGCAGTGGACATGTCCTGGAGTTGCAGCCAGCCCTTTTCACTCGCAGGCTGTGGACACGCTGTGTATTCACGTTGAACACAGACAAGCCTGGCAAGTTCACACCCCGACCCAACCATTTACTATTTCAAAAGGGCAAACATGGAAGATTACCTTGCCTGCTCAATCATCTGAACCTTTGTCAGAGTCAAAACCTCTGACACCAGAGCACAGTCAAGAACGGACAGGTCCATCCATTCACATTTGTCCAGCTGCCACAGCAGCAACCATTTGTGCTGCAACAGCTTTATGCAGCAAGTGAGCAGGATGTACCAATAACAGCCTTGTTTCTCCCTGCATGTTATAGGCAGGGTAATATATTAATTTATCTATAGCCAGTAAACACCAGAAAAATCCAGATTTACTGCTGCTTAATCACTACCTGTAGGCAGTGTCCCCAAGAGATTGGGGAAAAATTAGTTTAAGAGTCTCAAATTGAAGGACCTTCTCTATAACCCCCTGGAAACGGAACAGATTAAGCAAGCGCCAGTGTGAAGGAAGCAGATCTGCTGGGACGAGGAAGGTAAATGATGGAGAACAAGCAAGCAAAAATGATTTTCAGAAAGTGTTGTTTTCCAATAGCATTGTGCAGTTATTGTCACATAGATTAACCACATGCTGCCTTTTCCCACACAAGCTATTAGCAGCTGAAAGGCTGGTCATTATGTGAAAATACCTTCCAAAATTAGGAAACCATTAAGTTCAGAAAGTCCATGATGTTGGCCAACAAACTATTTACATTGTTCTAGAAGCAARATGTATTCCCAAAAAGCTGCCCTCCAGTGAAAACAAGTCTTGCACAGTATGTGACCAAAACAGAGACAGGGACATGCTGTCATACAATCAAGAACAGTAGCCTCTGATAGAGCCACACACCATCACTGTTTTTAAACTACAGATAAGACTCAGCCACGCCACAGAAGATGCAGAAATCAGTGAAAGCCTCTTCCCTCCATCACAAGGGAAATCAGATTAGACAGCCCTGAAGAACGCCTCTACCTTTGAAATCTGTAGAGACAGGCTAGTTCAAACATTTCTTCTCCAAGCATTTCTTCCTTTTCTTCTCAACAGGCTGCCAAGATGATTAAGAGCACTTTGGGAATGCCACCTAATACCGAACAGCAGGATCTTGGGCTAATTAAACTCCAGGGTGGGATCCCAAGGCCCTTAGCCCAAGATACAGCCACTGGAGATTTCCCAGTGCTCATCTCAACTTGCTCATTACTTTGTCATCCCTCCTGAAGGGTTTTATTCTATTGCTGAAAACAGACATAGAGCAAAAAAATACACCCTTTTTCTGGTGCTGTCTTTCAATCAGCATTCACACAGGAGCAACTGTGCAGAGAAAACAGGTACATATCCACCTGTGTTTCCTTTAGAGTTGCATAGAGAATGGGAGAGCTTTTACAGAGGCGAAGGAGTAGAACAATACAGGCTGTTACCAAACAGGACTGCCTGGCCATTTCATTTGAGATAAGGCAGCARTATCTGAAGGAATACAGCAGTGAAACTCCAGACTGGGCTGTCAGCTAGCCGGTCCAGACACATACACATGCACACACACAGCAGCGTGCAGAGTCGTAAGTCCACATCCCTAAAGCAATCTGGCTGTAGCAGGTCAGGGATGTGTCTGTATTAGCTTCTCTCTACCACTCCACTACAGCTTCTCTGCCACAGGATTAACATAGCTGGGCAGCTACCAACCCTTGCTTCAAGAGCTAATCTCTGCACAGCAGATGCATGCCCAGAAATACAGTGTCAGTCTTCATAGAAATTGGGAGAATTTTCTGGAGAGATAAGGAAGAAAGATAAAAGCTTTATCAGATAAATAACGGGGACTCACAGCCATATTACAATCCCATTTGCAGAGAGGACAAGTGAAGCTCTCTAATACGTAGCCTCTTGGATCTCTTTAGTTTCTACTGTCATAGCTGTTCTTCATCCCTGGCACAAAGCCTGATTTCTTACACAATTATRTTTATATAACCATGTTGAAGTGATGGTGATGGTTTTACTAGTATGTTTGTTATTAACCAGGTGAACTAGGACATCCTCCACTGTGGATGGAGTTTACCAGGACGAGGATGCATCAGCAGAACTGCATCCATGTAGGCAGTAGAGCTTGGCAGAGAGGAGAGGGCATTGGAGTGAGTCACCATCAATACTTTAAGGAGGCAAGTCTCTGCCAGACCTCAACAAGTAGCTTTTTATTTTCCTTTCACCTAATCCCTAGAGTTAGCTGAGGCCACACAGGCTAATAAAATGAATGGAGCAACCCTTCTGGCACTTCCAGAAGACACAGTTAATGCTACACTGCAAGCAGATTGCCAGGAATAGGAAATAAGCCAGAGACTCGTGATCCTCCCCCCACAAGCCTGCTGGTCAAGTGCAAGCTTTCTTTGGCACATCTGTGGTGGGCTCAGTACCTCTTTTCTGAAYGAGCTCCCATGGAGGAGCACCAGCAGGATGAGTGGATGGGGCTTCTACCATGACCAATGTGCTAAAGCTGAGTAAGGAATTACTGTGGGTACCAGMAATGCACTGTCATCTCCACCAGGATCTTCCAGCCAACACTTCTGTTAGGACACAGCCTAACAGCCTTTTCAGCCTCCTCTTGCSCTGCCACACAGGATCATACTGGGTCATTGCTACGTACTGTCAGAAGAGACCTTGATTCTGCAAGTCACCAGGGGAGGGCATCACCTTCTAGGGCTCTTTTGAGCACTAAAGCCTTGCTAGATGGCACACCCTCAATTAGCTTTTTTTCTCTGCTCCCACATGGACCCTGCAATTCAGAGATGACAGAGGGTGCTCTGTCAGAGAGCACCACAGAGCATCAGAAGATTCTGCACTGCAAAATTAACAAATCCAGGTCCAAATCAGGCAGAAAAGAGGTAGTTAAAAAAAAAAAAAAAAAAAAAAAGTCACCTGAGCAAGACAAAGGAGACTAGCAAAGGCTATTCGAACTCTCATCAGGTAACAATACTCAGTAAACACATCCCCCTTGACTTCCCCACATCTTATCCCCCAGAAAGATTTTGACTGTCTCATTTTGAAGTTAAACTTTTAAACAAATAGTAACAAAGCTTATGTGACGTTAATCACTCCTCATTCCTCCGGCATTCATTGTAATAGTGCTGATTACAATAAACACATTTAAAATTAATGTGCATGTCATAAGCATATTTCAATTGCATTCCAATTTACCATTGATTAACATCCATGGACTGAACACATCTTCCATAATAAAAAGCTGACACAACTTAACCCACCTCTGCCTGCCAGACTGCTCCCAGAGCCAACTGGGAGACCATGACAGATGAGACAGATGGAGGGGAAAATATGCAAGTCACCAGCAATGAGTTACAAGTCCAGACGAGCTCTGAGCCTGGGACACATGGTAAGGACAGACCTTCTGTCTATGCTAGAGCATCTCAAGCATCTGTCACTTTTGAAATCGGCTCGCTCTCACAACTCCACTGTACTGCACTGCTGCAGAATTTCAGATTTGCTGGCAGGCAAGCAGGATTTCATTTTCACTAACAGACAGCCAATTTTTGCAGGTAGCCATTGCTGAACCCTTCTCTCTCAAGAAGGGAATCCCCTGCCAGTCTGGTACAAGCATAGGTCAGCACGGCTTCACCAGCCAGCGGGAACAGCCA
The DNA here is from genome assembly GCF_003343005.1 of Rhea americana. NCBI lineage: Eukaryota > Metazoa > Chordata > Aves > Rheiformes > Rheidae > Rhea > Rhea americana. The sequence goes on along the minus strand of NW_028185084.1, from coordinate 1,658,296 downwards.
AAGCTTCCGGTGAGGTCAGAGCTRTACAGGCTGAACTACACCTTTTGCTAATACTAGATGCAGACAGAATCAAATCTATTGATTAAAGACTGGTTAAGACATTACCACCCATCAACAGGGCTGCTTTAACTGCCAGCGTGCTCATGATCAGCCCCACAGTCAGGTTACACCTCAGTTAAATAGGTCTATACTAGCTGTCTCCTTCACAAATGGGTTGAGTAGTGGGGTACTGAGAAAAAAGCTTAGGCAATTTTTGCAGCTCTATGATGCTCCCCTCCCCCAAGCTGCTTGTTCTGTCCCTCTACTAGAGGGTACAGCTCTTAAAAAACACAMACACTGTTGCTCGGCCACACAGACTTATCCACAGACTGAAATCAGCTGGGTTTTAAGCTAATATGCCAAGATACAAAGCATAAGAAAAGCCAGATTTGCAGCTGATAGCATACATGCCACATCTATACTCAGAGCACATTACCAGCCTACATTGACTGTGGAGCAGCTGAGAAGACACTTTCACTTCTGCCCTTTCTACCACAGATACGATAACCCCACACTGAAGGACGGGAAAAAGTTACCGGCTTCAGCTAACACTGGAGCCCGACTCCCCAGCGCTCAGGTGCAGCACGCACAAAGAATGAACGTCATTCAGAGCTCAAGACGCAGATGAGAGGTAGCAAGTCCTTGCAGCAAGTGCAGCTTGATGGCACTCAGTCCCGGGTGTGAGCCTACAGTTTGAGTTGCTCAGGCAGTGAAAGGGGAAGGTTAAATAAACTATTCATGAAGAACAGTTTTGCTAATCTGGCTATATCCATCAGACAAATTATCACAACAAACTGCTAAAAATTTAGCCCAGCAGTATCTTCTCATCTCTCTAGCGAATCTAAAGATCTGGCCTTGATCTTGTTCCAGTATCTTGTGATGTAATTTTTCTTCAAATGCTTTTAATAAGCACATTTCTGTCTGGAAATTGAAAAGAAACAGAAAGGGCAAATTTCACATGAGTGTTGGAGCACAATACTGACGTGCTGAATTCTTCAAGGACCCTGAACCAAATGCTTAGATCTGTCCAGTCAGAAACCAAACCAACACCAAACGGCCTACAGAGCTAATTCAGAATAAGTAGCACATTAAACACTTGTACGGAGGAACTCAAGTCATCTCTGGACAGAAAAAAAAACACATAGGAGATAATTTTGAAGAACAATTAAACTTAAGAAAAATCCCAAATTGCTAATGAACAATATGCAAGTAGAAAAACATGTTCAATTTACAAAATAAGGTAACTGCTTCAAATTAGTCAGATGGTCTAGCCATATCAACATATTCTTTGTGGGTTTGCTGCAGTCTATATGTCACAGAGGAGCAATCTGAGTCTCTATTAAAAGTGTCTCTTTCTGAGACTTTTATGAGAGCTATTGCAATGTACAGAGACAAAGCGCTCTGGAGATATTTGCCAGAGGTAAACCTCATGCCACAAAAAAAACGAAGCTACCTTAGCTCCTTCTATACGGAAGAATTACTCAGAGCACCCTTAGCTTACTGATCTACTAAAAGTCAACAGCAAAGTCCTCAACAGAAGTAAGAATTCACTATTTCCTGCTGCTAACCATCTCCCATCCCAAGGCAATCTGAAGTCCTGAGAGTCGTTCCTGTTTATGTAAGACCTGTTCTTAACTCCCCATGAAGCAAGCTGAGCCTGAATGCCTTTAGATTACCACATCCCTTGGGAAATTACCAGAAAACTTCAGGCCAACTGTTTCTGCAAGGTTTCTAGCTTCAGTGTAAAAGCAGATCAAAAGGAATCACATTCTTTCAGGTTTCTGGAGTTGTTCTCCCAATATCCACACAACTCAAAAGCTGAGGTAATATCTTCCAGTGGCCCTGCAGAAGCTTCAAGCTTCACGAGAGCTACATCTCCACTAATACAATACTGAGATCCTCTCCCTCTTTTCGTAGAGATCTGTTGCGCAAATAAACCTATACAACACAGGCTGTCTTTGGAGGCCTCACTAGTAGTACGGACTATGCCAAAACAAAAACACAAGCAAAATCCTTCCCATGGTGATTCTGACATTTCTTAGGACCCTTTTCCTAGAAGGTAACAAAGCTCATGGAATCACATTTTACTTGTGAACATCTATGTGCATTTGTCTGACTCTCACTAACAACATGTGATCCCATCAAGCCAACTTCAAGCACATTTTAGAGGACAAGATATCACAGAAAGTATTGCCCCTGAAAGTTTCCAGAAAATAGACAGCTGGATAGCAGACTCTGTAAATGCTCCAACTAAGAATCCCAAGCATAGTCTTTATTAGATATTAGAGAATCCACAAAGGAGAGCACTACAAGCGACCGGACATCACCAGTTCCACTGCTCAGAGAATAACTTTCTTTGCCTGGCAGGAACCTCCAACAAGTCTGACTTCACAGAGGCACTGCATATCCATGCAGACGATAAAACAAAGTAGGAAAACTGACAGCAGAACAAAGGCTGCTATAATGCAGCTGCTGCATTCAAACCATGCCTGCAGAAGAGTTAACCCCGGGCACATTGCCTCCCCCTTACAAACAGCCAGAAGGATGCACAGACCCTGCTAATAAGCCTGCAAGATAGGCAACATATCCCAACTGCATCAAACTAGCATCACCCTGAAGAGGAGAGGGCAGAAAGGGGGCTGCACCAGACTACAGTTACTCTTCCAAGGCATACATGCCTCAGATCATGCTCCATCCTGTGGGCCGCATTACTGCTAGGAAGCCGGGGTGAGGAATTATGGTATCACACTGCCATTAGATGTTTCTGAGCCATTTTATATCCAAGTCCATCCGTCCATCCCCAAATTTTCTTGGAAGAAGCCCAAACCCACCTCAAGCAATGGATTGTTACAACAGGTTTTTATTTACAGCTGAACAAAAATCTAACTCTGCTTCTGAACAAGCCATTACTACCTCTGTTTTCCTGCACTGGTTTTGGCCACTTGTGTACGTGGGGATGGATATGCACGTAGGTTTGTACAACTCTAAGTTGTAATCATGACTGGTGTTACACAGACCATTGACAGCAGACTGAGCACATGTCAAAGAACACTGTTGTAAACAACTACTTAAAGCCACAAGCCACTGACCCTAGTTCTCCCTAGCATGTTCTCTGTCATGGAATAAAGTACACAGGTTTTATGACTAGCTGCAGTCACAGCAAAGCCAAGCAAATGTCTCCTACCTGGGAAATGAAAGTGAAATAAAGCCTCTCAAGTAACCCCTCTCTCCATGCCAGCACTGACAATCATCTCCCATAATACTCCACACTCTTATTGGACGCTATGTTTATTAGCAGCATTTAAATCCCACATGAACATCAAGCCAACTAGCTGAATGATTCACAGGTAGGAAACGTCATCACCATCTAATATACCACATTTACTAATAGACTAGCTAATGCCTAATGGATCAGCTTGCATGGCACTGCTTGAAATACAAAATGTTTAATCAGTCTGGAAAAAGACCTTATAGTTATTGATACACAAGAGGGAAGAGTATTTATATATATTTTGGGACCAGATGCTGTAATTCTCCCGCTTGATGGCCATACAGATCTGTACTAGGACTAAATAACAGTTCTTAGTCCAGCACTAGTTAGCCCTGTCCCCCTCCCACTCAAACAAGGTCTGGAAGCAGATTCTGATGAGGCTGGAAGAAGCCTGGCTCAGAAGCCAGAGGAAACCCATGGAGACAACACACCACCCCTACCGCGCACACTAACAAAGACAACCCACAAGCTCATAACAGTGCTCATAAAAACACAGAGCAACACTTTACAGGAGTCAAAAAGCTGATCTGCATTTAACCAGCTCCAAGCCAGGCTGGCAAGGAGGTACAGATGTTAAATTGCTACTCATAAACAAGCCCCAGAGCTCTCCGCTACTCTTCCTTACAGGGCATGCCGAGTCATGACATGCAGGCTGGTTAACACAAAAACCACCTGTGGTGTCCAGAATCCCAAGTAATGACTTTTGAATGACCTGTAAACATTTTCATGACAGCTCAGTGCTTCAAATAAGCACCTGCCACAGCACAACAGCTCTGCTTCTGYTGGAAAGATACAGATTTTCCCAGACAATGCTAAAACCTAGATGAATTGTAAGCAGCGGGAAGTATTTTGTTGTTGTTGTTGTTGCTTGGTATTTTCATTCCAGCTCTTGGCCACTTCTGAATTTACCTACTACTAATTCCATCGACAGTTTGGCCTCACAGAAGGCAGCTGTCATGGTTCAAACTCTTCCCAAAAAAGTATTATCCTTTGAAGGATGTCATGAGACACAGCATACCCCCAATCAGTGGGGACTGTTTGTGCAATCTCACCCAGAGCTGTTGCTTTGGTTGAAATGGCATCAGTGGAAGATCTGTAAAAGCAGCTAGTGAGGATGAAYTTAAATAAGAGTTGCAATTTGAAATAAGTAGTAAGCTGTATGCTTGGCTGGTCAGTGAAGAAATAAACTAAGAATTTGGTTATGCAGCCATTCCCATTCATCAGAAGCTCACGTTATCACTGAAAGCAGTGGTCAACCAYCCTCGCCCATCCCCAACTACTCACCAGTGCTAACTTTGCCCCCATCCTGATAAGCTGGGTAATGAGGAAAGAGAGATGATGCCTACTTAGCTGAAAATTATGCAAAGTTGGGGGGAAGGWATGGACTCTCAAGTACAATGAATCAGCTTCGTGACCTGGCTGGCACTGCAGCTGCATGAACTGCAGTGCCAGTCCAAGGGGGATCATGGGGACAGACTGCAGCAGAGCAGAGTGCGAGGCAGTCTCTCCTGGCAGCCACTTGGATGGTGTCAGATGGAAAGTAGCTCAGGCCACAGGCTTTACCTTTTCCATTTGAGAAAAGTTCTTGCCATGAAGTCTTCTCCTACATTGCTCATGACATTCCTGAATGCACCATTCTCTGAGATGGCAAATGCTATTATTGTCGGGTTCTGCCATGCAACTAGCAGGCTAAAATCCGGTTCATGGTGAAAAATACATTCAAATAATTACTGTTTTGATGAAGATCAGTAAATGCATGACTTGGAGTCATTGCCAAATGTAATGGAGTGACAATGGTATGGCAATATTTGTCCTGCTTTTAGGTCCTTCACTGTAATGCTTTATGAATGCATTTGCTCAAACCTAAGATGTTTTATACAGAGGATTTTAGAAAGGGATACAATACGTAATAAACTGCTAAATGAACAGCCAGAAGGACCAAGGTTAGCAAAAGCTGAAGTGATCAATAAATGTGAGGAGTCATAAAGCACAAAAAGCACTTAAACATTTCAGTACCTAAATACTGGAGTTTGTCAATAATTTTCCTTCCAAACATCTTTCTAATAGCAAATGCCTTTGACCAAAAGCAAGTATTTTCCTGCCCTTTTTGATCTAAACATGTTGYCCTTTTTCCAGTCATGAAAAATTAAAGTGTTTTTTCCCGACTAATACAAAAGAACACTTTTCTTAAACATTCTAAAAATCATAGAACATTTAAAAAATAGCATTTCAAACAAATTTTCATTTCCTCACACATTCCTTCCCAAAGTAACTTCTTTGATCAGTTCTGCTTAAGAAAGAGGAGGAAGAAGCAAGTAAACCCAAACCCATGGAAATAATGGTGTTTTAGAGAAATGGGTGCATATTCACCAATCCACCTTTTAAAGTTCCTCCCCCTCTGCAGAAGGTTTTTTTGTTTGTTTGTYTGTTTGTTTGTTTTTAARCAAAGAACTCAATGGAAATCCCCCCTACAGGATATAAAATAAACTACAGCACAGCACAAACAGTAAAGAAGCTATAACAAAGTGTCATGAGGATGTAATCCACAAAGCTTCCCATACGGATCTTTGTATATCTTGGAATTACACATCTTAACATCATTAAAAGTCCCAAGATCATACACAGCTGACATCTAATGGATGACATTTAAAATACAGCTTCCCAGAACAGCAAGGTGACAAAATACATTTCTGTTCCTTCTTTTTCTTTCCAAAGAGTGAAGCTAAGTAGGAGGCAGCAAGACCTGCACCTGACTGCACAGGAGATCAGTTATGCCAGCAACATGCAAAAGAAATGCTCACAAACCTTCAAATCTAGCTATTTATGGCTGCAGTTGAAGGTACGATATGGAGATGTAGGAACTTTAGGCCAGCTGAGTGTGGTCCTCCTTGTGTGCCTGCAGCTGTTATGCTGCATGTGACCCGTGTGCAGGTTTGGGGCCCCTCCAGGCCGTTGCTCCTGATAGAATGCTGCTCCAGATAGCTGGTCCCAGCTGCTCCCATTCCAGGTTAGTGCAAAGGGCTCAAACATCTCTATCTGCAGTGATGGGAGCATCCATTCCCTCAACRTTTTGGATACCGAGTCCTCCTGACATTATAAGCATCTCTTACAGTTATCTCCTCAACTGAGATGCATCTGGGATGTGATGCTTCTCAGCTTCTCCAGTCCTTTTGAAGTAAAGTTCACCTGGGCTGCAAGCCATCTCTTGCTGGCTGTGACAGCTTATTGAGCAGGTGATAGCTTAGCTGGGACAAGTGCCATTTTCAGGTGGTAACAACCATGGAAGTTACCTGTAGCTAGGTTACCTGTAGCCTGCAAGGTCTTGCAAACATATCCTGAGAGAAGGCAACCTACTCATCTTGCCAGGAACAAATCACTTCCCTGCATGCCTTACTATCTCCCTAGGGCATGTGGTGCACAGTGGGAAGCATGTATGAAGGAGTAGGGAAAGGAGAGACTAGAGCAGGGAATCATCATCTTCTCTAACAGGCAACCATTAAGAACAAGTAAATTGTGCTAGCAGTGATCTCATTTTCTGCTATCACTCCATCAGACAAGCATGATTTAGCCCTGCAGCCCTACCTCCACTCTAAAGAATATAACTCAGCCGGGTAAATGAAGAGCGGGGTAATAAAGGACCATCAATTCCAGCCTCTAGCTGGCATGTACCCAGGAATACACTCATAAAAGTCATTGCCATGTTCCCTTGCACTGACTGCTTCAGGGACCCAGAGCAGGAATCCAACTGTTCTTTCTAAATCCCCCTGCTCCCTCCACCACTGCTGAAGGAGGGAAGCAATAAAGCACACGGGGCAGGATTACGTGCTGGTATGGATGCCCATACCTCCTGCTCCTCACTTGGGGCTTGGCAACTGAACCCATCATTTCAAGCCACAGCCAGACCCAATTCACATAGACTCAGCTTCACACAGAGTCGYGCTGACCTCGCAAAGGGAAAGCAAGCTGCAGTCCAGATGCAGGAGGCATCAGGGAGGGCCCAAGTGAGAGCATTTCTTAAGCCAGACTGATCTGAAAGCCTCTGCACCACAACACTGCAGTGCCGCTCCCAAAGGGGTGTGGAGAACACTCCCCCTTTCCGCACGTCCAGTCCTCCAGCTTGGGCCAAAAAGAAAAGGCTCCCAAGCCCATTTATGGTCCCCAGGTCTGTACCTATGTTTTTCCTCTCACCATCTTTCCTCTAGACTTTGTTCACAGAGTATTCTGTCAGGAGCAATGGCCTGGAGGGGCCCCAAACCTGCACACGGGTCACATGCAGCATAACAGCCGCAGGCACACAAGGAGGACCACACTCAGCTGGCCTAAAGTTCCTACATCTCCATATTGTACCTTCAACTGCAGCCATAAATGAATATACCTACAGAAGAGCAGGGCAGCCCCCTCCGCCTCCCCCACCAAGTACACTGCAACAGTCCAACTGTTTGGAGTTCAGTCATTCTCATTCAAAAATACGCAAGTAGAAGAGGTTTTACTACTGCTTGATTTTTATATTATAGTTAAAGAGCAAGAACATCTATGTTGTCAAGGTGAGACATTGAGGGCAAGATAACAGTAGTGCTGAACTGGGATTCTATTACCTCTGCTCCTGCTGAAGCGCAGTCCTAAACTTTCTCTCTGGCACTGAGAGATTTTTAGGAAGCTTGGATCTATAAACCTGTGAGAAAGGGGAAGGGCTCTGGGTTCCAGGGAATACCTTTTTTAAAAAAAATAAACAAAAACAGATAGAAGATACAAAACAGTTCTGAAAGTTTTAGGCTCTCTGAATTTGCCCCTCTCTTTTTCCAAGAAGGATTCCGATATCTCTCTAAACAGTCGTTTGCAAATACAGTTCTTTAAATATGGGTAGGGGAACCTGGCTTTTGACAACCAAGTGACCCAATACCTTTTGTCTCTAGAGACAAGAAGGCCATGTTAACCTCCAGGGTCCAAGTCTTCCTGAACCAATATACCAGAAAAAGAGCTTTTACTCCCAAGAGTATGGGTGCAAGCAAAGAGAAATTGGCTGTGCTTGGACTCAAGGGTCAAGCAGGAACCTGCTGTATCAGGAGTCAATATGTAAAAACATAGCAATCTCAAGCAACCTGTGTGTGTCACACAAAATAATAATTTCATTATGTTTCTACAAGTCACTAATTCCAGCTAGTGATGAGGTTAACAAGGTTCCTGTCAATATCAGTGGTCTGCCACACGGGAATTCAATACGTGCAGAGCACTGACCTCTGTCAGTATTCTCCAAGAGCAATGAGAATAAAATCAAGTTCAAATGGGAATGTCTCCCATTCCCACTCTCTTCCCAGCAGGTAACCCCTACCCTAAATGCAGGCTGCAGTTACCACTGCTCAGAAGTTTGACAACTTCACCCCAGAAAAACACCAACTCAACATGCTTTGCAGAAGAATATTCATTTCAGTGAGCCTTCTGCTGAAGCATAAGACATCCTCCCAGCCCTCAAAAAAATGAAGGAAGCAGAATCACGAAAAGAAATATGGAACATTTCTGAGATGGCAGCAGAATGGTTCCTAAAACAAAAAGGTTTTCAAAGCTTCCCCAAAGCATCAGTTAGTTTAACAGTGATACAAGCAGAGAATAAATTCCAGCCTTCAGGATTTCTAGCCACCAAACTCCCCAAGCGAAGCAAAAGTCGCTCTTTGCTTACTTTAAATGCAAACATGCTTTAGTTTAGTAGCCTCTAGGAAGAGAGGGCACAGCACACTATGCAATAGCTGTTACACTCCAGAATGGAAGAGACTCTCACATTTGGCTGAAGACAGCTTTTTGCCTGCACCTACTTGGACAGTTAATAAACTGGCTCCCAAACTTGAGTCAAAGGAACTCTCTCAACTGTTTTCTTCAATCATCACGAAGTAGCCACAGTAAGCAGCAAAAATAATGASTTTGTCAGTTTAATACGGTTCTGTAACCAGTTATTGTGCCTCGGAGTCTATTGGTGGTTGGAAGATCACTTTAGAAAACACAACAGAAAGTTGACTAAACATTAAACCAATGCTAACTAGTTAATACAAGAACCCGTTTGATTTTTACTCTGAGATGAGGCAAGGTTGCTCCCACAGTCATTTACCTAGTCTGCTGAGGGACAGCAGCTCTTTAAATCATTCAAATGCAATTGCAAGACCATGTCTTGTAACACCTAAAGTCTCARTGTTTAATAACCAATTCCTTTGCTAAATCGAAGGACAGGAAAATTGTCTTACTCTGGAGAACTATTGCAATGAATCAGCCAGAGTATAACTACACCACCATCTTCTAGAGTAGAAGAAATCAGAACTATTTGACTAGTGTCCCTAAGACTCTTTCATGCTAAGTGCCTTCTCTTCTTGCAGCCGTTTGATCCCTGTGAGCGCACTGGAACGCAAACGGTCACAGTGGAGTACAAGATAATGACAATCACAGGCAGCCGCCAATTCGCAACAACACTCATGTCACACAGTCTTCTTACCAGCAAAAGGAAATTAGCATTTGGTTGTCTGGTTTGGGATTTCATTTTTGTTTTATTTTTTAATTGAATTAGTGTGTCATGTCACTACAGCCACCAGCATTTAGGAGAGTATAAGGACTTGGCTTAACACCTTAAGAAACACCTTAAACAGAGCAATTAAGGAGCATTTTGAGAAAACAGGGAACTAAGATCAGTGCCTCCAGGAATCAATCTTCACTGCAGTAAGACAGATACATCAGAACAATGAACCAACATCACAGCCCTGTATATCAAAGTCATCTTGGCACGGAGAACACCACACATGCAGGCAGGCCTTAGATCATTCCCATGCTTAAAGACAGTTGGCAAGAGTGTAGGGACTTGGGGGTGGGAAGGGAGGAAAGAGAAGCAGCAATCAGTCAGAGAAAATAAAAATTACAGCAAATGGCTGGTTTAGGAGATGAGGTGAGGGGTTCCTTTAAGTCTCTCTCTGGAAAAGGTCTCTAAGCATTAGGTGCATCTGCATGAGCATCCTCATTGCTCTCAGACAATACACAGATGGGAACCATCAAGATTTGGARGGAAAGAAAGGGAAGGTAACAGGCTCTGAAACATCAGGCCTCTAAACATCCTGTAGCGCAGCATGGAGATTCTTAGTGTGTTACAGTGCTCATTCATTACCTAAGAATCCCTTCTTTTTTTTTCTTTTTTTTTAATATCTGTCTTTTCCCCTTTGCTTTTCAGAGCATGCAGCAAGAGGGACCAAGTCCATTTTTACAGGAATCAAGTTATCTTCCAAAGGGAGATAAACTTCTCCAAGTGCAGTTGTGACGTTCTGGTCCCACAAAAGCCTTTATACCACTCCCACATCTCCAACAGGGGTGATACTACCTGTGCCAGTGAAGTAGCCTGGGCAGTGGGAGTTCTGCCAAAAAACAGAATTCAGGTAAGAAGACCAGTAACTTGTACTGTAAGCAGCCCAAAGGTTTGAAGAACAACTAAGCCAAAATCCACCAAAAGCATTCCTGATGGAAAGTCCTGTCAAGTCGTTCATGCTACCCATGCTCACGTCCATCTCCCTCCCAAAKACTTCCTCCTGAAGACTTGATCCCAAGTGATTTTACTGAGCTTCTTCCCCCCCTCCCCGAGTCTATTCCTTTGCACACATATCTTTCTTTTTGCCTGTACCTACATGGAGAGCCGAGATGCCCTCATCCACAGAGAATCTCCTCATGCCCTTTGGTTAGCCATTTTCTGTGGCTTGCAGTTGACAAATCATCATGTGTGCAGATCTCAGGGTCAGATCCCGCTCCCCTCTTCAGCATTATCTCCACACAGCATTAACAACTTGGCTTTGACTCAGTCCCACCCGTCAAACAGCACTTGATCTCACCATAAAAACCTTAGAAGTGGCAACAAAATGTATCTGCTTGTTGTAGGGGTAATCGAGATGCTTTGTTGTACTACTTTTCAATGACAGCCCAGCTAGAGTTGGGCAGCGCAGCAGAGCACACACTCTTGGGGAAAGGTGAGCAAAGTTCATGCAACAAGTTTAGAGAGATGAAGCTATCAAGTCCTTCTTCCAAAAGAAGCAGTTCAAAATGCAACTTTTAACACAATCTCTAGGAAGTTCCCTAGAGCAAACCCTAAAACAGGATGACCATATTCTTCCTTCTCTACTCCACAGCCCYCACCCCCAAAGCAGTATCCTCTTATCTCTCAAATCAAATTCTTCAAGGCTTTAAGGATACATCAAACAAATCCCAAAGTCTCTGGTTCTCTACTCATAAGCGTTATCACTTCTCGAGAGCTGAGCCATCATCATACCACAGACTGGAATGACAACACTAGCTTGCTGAATACAGACCTCCACACTCTTCCAGCACAACAGACATTCCCAGCTTGAAATTATGTTCAAACCAAAGATTCAGTGACAAAATGTTTGCACCAACTGCCAGACCTTGGCACAGGAAGGAGAATTATCAATGTGAGACGTCTGCACTCTGCAAGCATCCTCTTCTGCCTTTGAAGCCCTCCAAGACCTGTGCTTTCAGAGGGGCCTTCCCTTGCATCCCAGAAATTTCCTCCTAAGTACAGTACTAGCCCACTCAGCAAGCCACCACAAAAGACATTAGTCTCTAACATGCCTCTTTGCTCTTGGCCCACTACCTATTCAGACCCTCTGACRGACAAGTCCAGATCCTAAGGTCCCACTCATAGTAAGGGAGTGAAAAAACAACTCCAATACATCGCAAATTCCACTGAGTCAAAAGAAGATTTGGTTCAAAACAATCCCTAGCAGCTCAAAAAACACCTGTTTTAAAGGAAAGAAAATGATTCACTGAACATCAAATGTTTTATTCAAAATTACCCTACTAATCCCACAGAAACATGAGGATGGCCCCACTGAGTCATATCAAAGGTCCATTTAACCCACTATCATGCTTTCTAACAGCAGCCAGAAGCAAACATCTATGGAAGAATAAAGTCGGGCTAAATACATACAACATTAACCCTAATATTCTCACAGTATCTGGCTATTTTCAACCAATAAAAAAGGAATTCTCCAAATTCGCCCTGCTGGCTCATGCTACAACCAACCATCATCATAGTTTCCCAAAGCTGGTCAAAGAAGACAGAGTTTCTATTTGCAGTTGCTTTGCTTCTAAGATCAGTAATGCCATGAGATTCTCTTTTACTCTTGGCACAGGCCCTAAAGACCAGTTGGCATAMGATGTCATGTCTCTAGCAAGTAAAGCAAAGCCTCATGACCTTACAAGAATTGGTGCTCTCTGTCCCCATCCAACCCAAACCAGATCATCATCAAGTATGCTGCACCTGCATAGGTCCAGAATGTCATCTATCTCTAAAAACCCTTGCTGACGGTCAGGAGCACATCTGTTTAAAGATCCATTTAACCTTTTCCATCCAGCTGGTGCTTTGAAACTGCACGGTATGGACAGGTTAATTACAAGCAATTAAGTTACCATGCTTAACAAGTAAATATTTCTCAGATGAGCAAAGGTAACTGGCCATATGCACGCTCACAGCCTAGTCCCAATGGCCAAGCAAATTGGGTTAACCCGAATTTTATGACAACACATTTTTCTTCCTGTTTGCAGGGGAGTAAAAGAAACACTCATGGTCAGCTACACAGCTCAGGGCACTAGGGGTGATCTATGGTTGAAGAAAATACCCAGAAGTTATCTGTATGCTCCTATGTCAAAAATTTGGTGTCTATCAGAGTTACTTAGCTGCACCTCAGCAAAGTACTTATCCTTCAGGAATAATAATAACAATAATAATAATTCTCAAGAGAAGTAAAGATCTTGATGCTTATTTAAAGGCAGAGGGAAGAAATGCAGCAGGAAAAGGGGGGGGGGAATGTACTTACTAGTTATTCCTTCTTCAGATAATTAACCCACAAGCACATATGAAAGTTTGCATTTTTCTTTTCAAAGACACTGAGCTTACGAATACTCTTAGTTTTACGTCAGACAAGACTTACAGCCTCCTTTGCTTCCAGTAAATTACCTGGAAAACAATCTCACACTGTAGAGGAAAATGACCATAAAATAACTTGGCTACAAGATGAGAGCAACTAAATGCAAGCAGGGGGGAAACATCCCCAGAAATACTGAATTTGCATTATTTTAGAGTCAGCTGTAATCACAAGAGGGTAAATGAATCACAGCAATACATGAGACATAGCAACTCTACAAAATTCATCACTCAGTAACATCCAGCCTTTGGCACACTCCAATCAGGCTGTGATGAGAGACGGGGAAGAGACAGAGGCGCACATGTGGTTGCTATGGAGTTAAATGCTTGAAGGGGATAGAGAGAATCAGCACAACTGTTTAGACGAAGGGATATTATTAACTCTTAAAGTGCTTCTCCCTAAACCCTCCCTGGCCAACCAAATTCATTAATACCCTATACTGAGAGAAGTTATTTAAATACACAAGAGTACTCAAAGGACAGATTACCAAAATCCTCTGGGATCCCAAGGATTTCTTGGATGTCAGCTGTCCTCAGGTTGCCTCTGGGGTTCATAGCCCTTTTGCCCTGAATATTCAGAGAACTAGTTTAATTTTTCAGTGCTAAGGGTGACAAAATGTTTGCTAAATTCTGAGTTCCGTGCTGATTTGGAAAGCTGTCACATCCATGGTGTTCCAGTTCCACAATGGAGAAAATGAAGGCCAGAAAGTCTAARTGACCAGAGCCTTCTTGAAAGGCTTTGAAAACCATAGCAATGACATGTACGCAGCTCTCTTGGTTTCCAGGGCAGCACCAAGACACAGCAGAGAAAGCACAGGATATGGGAGGGAGGGTTCTGGCTCCCAAGAACAGTGACACATCGTGCCATACCACAGATTGGCAAGCAGGAGCTGGTAGTATCTGCTCAGGATGAGGTTTACCAGTTTCCCAAGTGATAAATAACAGATGTGAGGAGGGAGTAGAGATGCTCTATGTAAAAATAATAATAATAATAATAATAAACCACACACAGAGCCAAGACTGTGAAACGATAGACAGGTGCTCAAGGAGGCTGAACAAGGATTGAAGCAAATAGAAGATGGCAGAGATCATATGCTACAAAGCATAATAATAATAATAATAAACCACACACAGAGCCAAGACTGTGAAACGATAGACAGGTGCTCAAGGAGGCTGAACAAGGATTGAAGCAAATAGAAGATGGCAGAGATCATATGCTACAAAGCATGGTTATGGTGTCCTCTTCCAACTGCCTGTGCAGCTAGATACCTGCTCTGTCAGACAGAGTATTTGCTAAAGATCCACAGAGATGCCGATTTACTCTGAAGAGACAAGCAGGGGCATAAGACACCCAAGCATTTCAAACATCTGTGATTCAGGTACAAAACTGAACCATTTAAAGTGCCCTGAAGTCCTACAGACCCCAAGCAGGCTTTAAAAGCTTCCTTAAAGGCACAGATTTTGGACATCTTGGGTGTTTTCTGCCCCATGGAATTATGCAGGTTTGTATGAAAAAAGTAACCTCTGCACACAGCTCCCCCCACATACTGTGAGTCAAGTAGACCAGCCACATTTACCGGTCTGCGTGCACAAGATTCACCTATAGGCAAGGACAGGGATGAGGTGGGCACAGGACATGCTACTCATGCAGTTTGCTCCCAAGACTGAACAAGAAGGAACTTATTGGGAAAGATCTCCTACAACAAATATTTTRGGGGTGGGAAAAGGGTTCTGGCAGACCATTCAGATGCAAGGAAAAAACCCAAAGAGCTGATAATTGAAACCTGAAAGCATTTCATGGATCATCCCACCAGCTGCTTCCAGATCACAAGAGGCTGCTGCAGTCCAAACTCCCTGTGGAGTTTCCCCAATGGGGTAGGTGGGTGTGTGTGTAATCAGCAAAATTTTTATTTTCTCCTGCCTACTTAAGGCAGTCTTTCAGCATGCATCCTCCTAMACTGCTATTTTTACCTGTTCCTAATCAGTGTGTTCTCAAACATCCAGAGACTTAGAAAAGAGCAGTTCAACTTTTTTAGAGCACAGCCTACAACACATGAACATCTGAATGGCAGCTCCCCTCTCAACCTAGGGGACATCTTGCCTTGCGGAGCATTGGAGACAGATAATGGCCAAGACTCAGGGCGTATCTTCTCATTCACATGATGCTGAGCTTGAACCAAAGGCTTTTTGGGCACAGATCATTTCTTCAGTACTGTATAAGAAGGCTGGATCCAATGCCAGAGCCTTAAGTTGCTAACACATTGTAAAATAATAATTTCAYATAATTTATGTAATTTTCATAAATTTACATAACACTGAAAATAAACAGAAACCTTGATAAATTTTTTTTTCGTTGCACTGTTTTCCCTCTTCCTATTTTTCCCCTCCTCCCATCATAAAGTTTTTGGCAAAACAGAAACTCTTATTGGAAACATTCACTTTTGATAAATTACTTCTCATTGCTGGACCAAAATTTGCCTGATGTATCAAATGCACTCAGCCTCACAGCAGGCATTAACCTGAGGACAAAAATCCCAAGAGGATTAGGGTGCCCCAGTACTTCTGAGGAGCCCATCAGATTTAAGGTAAGAAAGAGCCTGAAAACACCAAGTACGTGCTACTAAATCCTGCTGCCACTGGCCCGCTCACTGCAACTAGAAGCCCTGCTCACTCAGCTCCTGTAAGGGCCTTTATTAGGTGACCAGCAAAGGTGCTTATTTAAGCAGGGCCATTTTGAATTGTGTGACCCCACTGGGAGTGGTGCTTTTGCATGGGCTACAGTAACATCCTCTGTGCTAGCACRTGTTCTGATAACACCTTGCAGGACAGACAGTACTTTCCTCAAGACTTACAGCATTTCTTTTCACATGGATGGCCAGCTCCTGCAGTAGGGAGCCTCGATGTGTAGCATCATCAGCCTGGGCTAAGGAGGGAYGTAATACAGATACTCATTTTGGCCTCTGAATGACAAAATCCTTAAAATAACACAGGCCAAGGAAAACACAGATGCCAGACCAACCTCAAGAAGAGGTAGTAGTCTGCAAATCAGTTTGGCCCATGTAATACATAAGACATGTACCAGAACTCAAGGAACCAGGTCCCCTGTCCATTGCTGTGAACAATATTCCATAGCCAGCCTCAGAAATACTGAAATGACTCAATTTCTGAGGAACCATTTGAAAGCAGTCTGATCTCCTGTTTCAGACATCAGGCCAGTCTCCGAGAGATCAGCATGAGACAGCACAAGGCAAGAGGGGCATTATTTGCCTGCTTCGCCCTCAGGTCCTGGCTAGCACTACAGACGAATTTGTGGCAGAGACCAAAGGCAGTCTCCCCAGACCGGGCAATTTTCTCAGCACTGYCAGCTGCATCAGTCTAAGCCTAGAAGCTTTATCACAGGTCTTGAGGAAAATTCTCATTGCAGTCTCAGCACGTTAAGCGGTGAATACTGAGAACTCAGCACCACAGCAAACAGTTTGCTTTTATCTTCAAGACTAGAGGCTGGGGAGGTACTCACCGCAAAGCTCGCCATTCCACTGTTTTCCCTGAATACAGTTACGTATTTTATCATGCCATTTTCATTAAAGGTCAGATTTTCATATACATTTTCTCCAGAAGCCTGAGTGAGCAACGGTATTTTAACTTCTCTCCAAGTGAGTGGTTCCAACAGAAAGGGGATGGGGGGGGGAAGAAACAGGAACATAGTAGCAGTTGTCCTACTAGATCACACTGTAGTTCTTTGGAGCCCTCTATTACAGTTGCTTATTTATATTCTTATAGCACTAAGAATCCAACTGAGATTGACCTCATTATTCCAGACACTATTTTTTCCAGAGAGCAGGAGATATGCTCTATCCCAAACCACAGAGTTGACCTTGTTCATAACGATGACTCTGCTTCCCCATATCTGTCATTCTGACCCATCGTATCTTGCTCCGTTCACTATTCCCATTTGCAACTATGGTGCTCATATCTGTGATCTAAGCTCTAACTGMAAAGAAGGAAGCACTTCCAGCTTGCTTCCACCAGAGGCAATGGAASAGGCAGCATGAGCAAGCTGCTTAAGTTCAAAGTCTAAATAAATCCAGATCTTCCTATTCACAACTTACGTCTTAAACCTTCTTTTCTCCCTTCTTCATTTCTCAATCACTACACAAGTGCGAAAAAGCCCTTCTCTTTCTCATCTACTCTGCAGCCTAACTCTAAAAGCACATTAAAATTCTCTTCTGATCTTAAAGAATATCCAGATCTTCATTTGAAACAGTTCTTAATTCACTCAATTTTGCAAACTTTTTCCTCTCTTGCACCAACAGAAGAACCCTACTAATGCCAGAAGTGCTGAGAGCCAGGCTTCCTAGTAATAAATTACTAAGAGATGAGAACGGGTTCTAGTGTCCCAAACRCAACCACATCAAAATCTTTAATGGCAGCTCCAATAAATTCAGAGATACTGCCAGCAAGAACTGGGTAAGCAAATAGCAAAGAGAAACAGCAGTGAACAGCACAGAGAAACACAGYATCTTTGTCTGCATGTGGAGGGTTCTGGGCAAATCTCAGCTTCCTGACAACACATATTATTTAACCTCTGACATTTTAAAAACTGACCCTATGGATTGATTGCAGGCAGTTCAATATAAACATTCAGCACATGATACTTGATATTTAAACTTCCTAGCTTAGATTATAAGTGTTGACAGATTTATCTATGACTGGAGCTGACTGGAAAGTATTTCGTGCTTCTATTTAAAAATTTTAACGTTTTCCCCATTTTTGTAAGCATTTGTCATACAATTTTTAAAATTACTTGAAACACTTCAACATTTTGTACCAAAAACCAGAACAATTTCCTAAAAAGTCAAATACTTTCACTAAAAATTAATCTTTCAGTTTCCAAAAGTTCTCCATTTTCTTGGAAAACAGATTACATTGAAAAACACCTCAATAATAATTTTCTAATCATTCCCTATAAGACTTATAGTATTGGTTTTATTTTCAATTTAAACTAGAACTATACTTGGTTGAACTATTTTTTTAAGAAAAAAAACCTTTCCCAATTTAACTTTTGCAATAAGAATATTAAATGATAATGTGAAATATTAGTTCTACTAAAAACTTGTTTCTAWGGTTTTCCAGTGATGTCATCTACCCATGGAAACACTTATTTTTTCTTGAAAGGACAGTCACTTTAGACAATATTTTAATAAAGCATCTCAATAGCTTTTCTTTGTGCATTCCTCTTTACTTTTCCTTCCCTCTCCTAGCTGCCATAAGAGCGCAATCAATTTTAGGGAAAATATTTCATCCTAAATTTTTAATATCTAGTTTCCTCACAAAATATTCATGCTCCTTAATGCAGTTTACCATTTCTCCAGTTCAGGCAAGAGAGAGCTGCTACAAAACAAAGGAGTCTAAAGCAGACAGCCTAACAAATTGTCCTAAATTAGAATCCATATAAGTTATTGTAGGATGGCATTACTGAAAGAGGATGCTTAACTTGCCTGGCAATAGCTCAGAAGTAGCATATGTCACACTGCAATCCCCAGACACCTTTTCATACCTAATCAGGGATTGCCACAGCTGTAACACAGATGAAGGGAGTTGCACAGAGACCTGTTCGCTACTAGGAGTGGCTGTTAGATGGGGATACTTGGATTTGTCTATCAGCACATGTTCACCATGGCAAATGTTTGCTACTGTCAAAGGTTCATTACCATCTCTGAGGTTAAATAGAATCCTGAGTTTCAAGATTTGTCCCCTGATAATTGGTGATGAAAGAAGTTCTTGGACTCCAGCTCCTCAATGGATTTTGATAGCTCCTTGCCAGTAGAGTTAATGGGAGTTTGGCGCCTATTAAGCTTTGGAGACCATGGTCTTACCACAGAGGAGCATTTCATCATGCTGACCAGAGGCAGATCACAGGACCATGTTCCTCCCTCAAACACGAAGAGTCTTCGGGAAAGATGGTAGCCAAAAGCAGAATACAGGCTGACCAAATGGTCCTGCCAAATTGCCTATGGCCAATGAGTCCTCATCTAGGTACTATTTTTTGCAGTCCTACTGTACTCAAAATTTGCTGTCATTCAGCCTCCCTACTCCCGTATTTTCCACTTTCCTGCTTGGTTCCCAAGCGTTTCTCTTCCCTGAGCTACCCAACCACTACTAAGACGCCAGCTGCTTCTGCCTTCCATTTCCCCATTACATCTCCCCTTGTCTCAGCAGAAGGTGGCAGAAAATAGCCAGAAGTAATTAGTCACAAGCACACAAGAAATTGGCTTTGCCTTTCCTGCTGTCTTTTCTTCATGGGTTAAATACCTGAAGGAGTTTGGAGTCAGCTCTAGCCCCCCTAGTGCTTTCCTTTTCTGCACCTGGCTCTGAGGCAGGACTGTTCAAAGCCAACTGAATCATCAGCAGGCCCTCTGAAGCAGCTGCTTCCTCTTACCCCCTGCAGCATTTTTACTGGTTTCACTCAAATGTTCTCACATCCCTCAGTGACCTGGTACACTCTCTCACCAGCCACCAGGTAGCCCAGCTGAGAAGATCAATCCCTCCCCAGCCGCTCCTTTGAGACTGGTCAAATAATCAGGCTATGGAAAGTCCTGGGGAAGCCAAAAGTCATCCTTGGAGAATCAGAGCCGGCCACTCCTCCTCACTACTGTTTTTTAATACATCACAACTGGAAAATGCCAGCCTTCATCTTGCTGCCATAAGCTACCTGCAGCATGTGAGTCAACCGCTGACTCTTGCATGTCCCTGACATGTTGCACTGTGCTCCAAATTAGCATTAAACAATGAAAAGGGAGCTCAAACTGGAGTCACGCAGACTTCTGTTTGACTGAGACTTTTATCAGTTTCTTCCAAACGTCCCCCTTTAAAGGCAAACTGCAATAGCAGCAGCAAGTCATGGCAAGTATGGGTCAACCTCCCTAGCACAAAAGGCAACAGATGGATAGTTAAGCGGTACAAGGATGAACTATTCTATTCTTCATGCACAAAACATGGACAATAACTGGGCAACTACATCCCTCTAAATCCCAAACTTTTTTCTGGACTTAGCCCGTACATTATTGCGTCTTCCTCACCTGCAGATGGACAGGGGAAAACCCACAGGGTAAGATTTCAGAAACAGGATTGGTCCAAGGTTTTCTCATCCAGTAGATTACACATAAATAAAGAGTTGTCTGGAAAAGGACACGGAGACTAATGCCCTTTTCGAAGTTAAAGTTGTATATTTATTTACTTCTACTACTTAAATACTATTTAATCTACTTTTTTGACAGTTTAATGCTAGATACTATTTTAATATCTATTCCTCAATTGGCATAAACAGTTCTGCTGAAAGTCTTATCAAGTGGGTTCTCTAGAAGGCAAATAGGAGAAAGGCTATTAGCACTTTTCTTTCCTCTCATATATGATAAAGGCTTTAATGATCTTCCTAGGATTCATATGCAACTCTGAACTTATTCTGCCCTTGTTCACTCTAGTTTTCCCCAATACTCCTCAGAATTACTGACTTCATTAGATCTGAGAACTGCATACTTAGTCCAAGTTCATTCCATGTTAGGATCTGTAAGGAGACATGCAATCATCCACCTTCAGATAAAGTCCAGAGCTTCATCTTCCATCAGTTCTCTGAAATCTGCTTTTTTTTTTTTTTTTTTTTTTTTTTTGGTCAGGAGCCAAAGGAAGATTCAGGCATTTGGCTCCTAAGGTTAAGAAAGCCATTCATCCTAATCCAAGTGACTTGGTACATGTCTTTGTAGCATTGGCTAAACTTCCTATTACAACCTGTTGGTCACCTTAATTTTTCCACTCTAAGGCTAGGAGCTTATCCATCAGATTTGTACCCCATAAAGCCCAGGATCCTCCAAGAGCAGTATTCCTCTTCTTTCTTCAGTCTCTGTCTTAAAGGGATTTCTAATTTATTATCACGTGCCTATATGTGTATTATGCACGTCTCCAGATGCAGACTCGAGAACAACATCTTTCAAAACTCCTCAGTTACAAATACCCAGCAAGACTTTGTTTGAACTTTGGATAGACAACTTCAGTTGCAAAATTAAATAAAATAGGACAGATGCAGGCAGGAGGAGGCAAATACCCTGGTTGCCAATAACGAACAAGCATTYTTCGCAATCCTTTCCCAGTTGCTTGGCAACCCACAGAGGCACATCAGAGAGCAAGGGAGTAATTGGACAAGTAGATTACTTGGAGGCTTCCAGAGCAGTAGTTTTAGGTAGATAATGGGAACCTTTGGTGTAGTCCCACACCTTCACTGTCCCGTACTGGTATTACGGGCCCAGAACAAAGTCCAGGGAGGTTTCAGACAACTTCTCCTCTATTTGAAGGGATGAAGTAAAAAAAAAAACAATCCTTGAAACCCAGAGACCTTTATTTTTGTGACAGCTTTGCTCTTCATTTGTCTATTATTTGTCTAATATGTTTTATTTGAAAATAAAAAAAATCCAGTGTCTGTTTGCTGGTCCAGAGATCACGTGGCACATCAGAATCTGCCTCCATCTGGCTAAGCCTCCTTCCTCCTCAAGACAAGGTGGCCTCATTCACATTGCCAAAAGGGAACAGTCCTTGAGCCACCCTAAGCCAGGCCTGGGTTTTGCCTCAGAGAGTGCTCACTGGCCTCAGACGCAACCATGCCAAGGAGGGTGCTAACAGCAAAACAGTCCCACATGAAGGCAAGCATGGGCCAGCCAACATCCAGGGAAAAAGAATAAACTGGGAAAGAAAGAAAGAAAGAAGCAGCATCCCTCCTGTGGTGAGCACTGGGGTCCCAGAGCCAGATTTTGCAATCATTCACAAGGAAACAGCCACAAATTGAGTGCAGTAGAATCATTAGCTTCAAGCCAAGCCTCTAATGGGTTGAAGTGTCTGTCCTGAGGGAGGAAAATATAGTCAACAGAGCAGGAGCACGGCCCAGCCTGCTTTGATAAGAAGAACTAAAAGATGGATAAAGCAGACAAATCAACCAGTTGCAGTAGAGAAGGTAGCAGTAAGACAAGGGTGTTTTGCTAGAAGAACAGGAGTCCCAGCCCCATGCCTAGCTGGTACACTCTACTGGTATTTCTGAGTCTACAAAGCCATGGCCAGTGCTCTACAGCAACCTATGGAGCTAACCTGATTTTTTTTCCCCAGTGCCTGTATGGCATCTTCAGTTAAAAAGCTAAGGAGGATCCAGAAATTTCAGAAGCTGGTTTGTCATCCATCGGCACCGTGTCCTAGGGTGACTGGTATACATCTGGGATACCCTATTACCAAACTGGATGAATACACGTAACAGCAATGATCACCACTAGTCTGCAAACACCGTTTGCCTAAGAGCACAACTTTGCAACTAAACTCCCCCAACTATGTATGGAAGGTAGAGGCTTTCACTTTCTCACAAGTCTTTCCCTTTCCTTTAACTGCAATCTTTCTGCTACATGGAATCTCTTTGCAAAAAGACCTAGCTCTGGCAGACAGAATAATCTTTGATCCATTTCCTGAGTTTGCTTTGATAAAGAGAGGAAAGTTGAGCTAAACAGTGACAAGACCCAATTGTCCTTGCTGCTTTCATTTTGTCCCTACTTTAATTAACAATATTTTTTTTAGAAAAAAATAATCCATCAAGAAAAGCAAAACCATGCCCACATGTCACTCCTCAAATGAAAGTAATTTTGAAATCTGACACTTATGTAGTTCTGCAGGCACAGTGGATATTAATAATTCAAGAAAATATTATAGTCATTACTATATTTTGCAATATCACAACAGCACACTTTAGTAGAACCCCTCTCCAAATCTCACTGCAACAGCCATTAATAAATAAAATGCAATTCACTGTATTAAATGTGTTTTTTAAAGGCTAAATATTTTATCAGAACTAATTCATTTTAAATAATCAGACTAGAACTCTTTTCCCTACCCCAGGACCAGTTTCCAGCCTCACATACACTGCACATTTAGAAATGAAATCATACTTCAAAAAGYAAATCAGAAATTGAGTTCATCTGGAATATCTACATAACAGCTTTTAGACTACAACCCCCTACAGACTGATGTGATCACAAACTAGCAGGTGAGAGATGCTCACAGTTTTGTTATGCTGTGCGTGCGACCTAGGAAGGATTAAGGTTAGAAAAATACAATAGAACGGCTCACATCCGTTGCCTGCCTTGAGCCGTAGCCAGTGTCTGATTCTCTGCAGGATGGAGAAAAAGAAAAAGCATCTTATTCATAGCTGTTAGCTGTTGAGCTTTGGACTAACAGTTTTATCTAGTGTTTTTCATTGGACAAAGGGCAGTTTTATTATCAGCTGTTCGCAGACAGGGAGACTGAGGTACAGAGGGAAACAGCTTGGCAGTGATTAGTTTACAGTCTAAAGGAAGAGCTGGGTGCTCCCAAATCCCACTTTAGCACTTGGCTCACTAGGACTCGCTGCCTCGTACATTCCTGTGCCACACGCAGGTCATGCGCCCACATAAGCGCACGCAAGCCCGTTGCCTCCAAAGGGACTGAAGACTCCATTCAGTTGCATCACTTAATGGAAACAGTTGAAGTTTTATCATCAAAACTTAACTTTGAGCAAAATGAAAACATTTGCTAAATTGTTTTCTTGGGTGCAAGAAACTAGTTTGAGTAATCCAGATCCAAGGTTCAATTTCCCCCACTATTCAGCACACCAGCCTCCAAACCTACCCAGCCATAARCTAGTGGATTTGTAGTTAGGACACACAAGAACAGGGAGTTTGTTTCTATTTTCACAATTGCTATTATTATCAAAAAACATTACCAAAAGCACGTTTTCCAAATAAATATATCCAYAGACGCACTTTTTAGTTCAATCTTTTTTTTTAATTTAAAAATCTCTCCTGCAAAAAATCTGCTGTTAAAAGTAACCATAACAGCACGTAAGCACGTGCCTTGCTGACGAACACACTGACGTCAGCAAGGTAATTCCTGTAATTAAAGCAAAGCAACACAATTTCACCAACAGGGCCTGCGTCAGACATTATAACGTCTATTTTTCTTCATGGAGCTCCTTGGTTTCCTCCAACAATAGCACATAAACACTGCCACATCCTTTCCACCAAATAGAGTACTAAGGTACAAGATAGTGCAGAAAAGCAGAGGGGGATATCTTCAAGCACATTTTTTGGAAAAAAAAAAAGGTAAAATGGCAACATGACAAGGCCAGCATATTTTATCTGATCTAAATTTAGCTGAATTTAATAAGTATATAATTGTGAATGTTTCATTTTAACTGTTTCAAGTATAAATCTCAGTTTTCCTATACCAAAATTTTAAAACAGCTTTTAAAAATGCTTATAATTTGGGCTAATATACACTTGATGCTATGCTTGCTCTGCATCAGACTTTGGAGAGGCAAGTCAGGATGGAGAGGGAGGTTGGGCATTAAGCCTAAAGCATTTCCCTTCTGTCAACCACCCTACACACATTCAAAAACACCAACCTGAGCAGCAAGTTATTTGCAGAACTCTTYATACTACACTACACTAGATACAGGGCAAAAGCTTGATATGCCAGATACAGTCTAGTGCCAAATACAGCCATGCTATTGAGCAGCGTCAGAGATACGATGCTAGGAATAGATGGACTTTTTGTCTGGTCCGGCACATCTGATCTTATATTCCTGGGCCTGTATCCAAAGCCCATCAAAGTCAATAGAAATGCATACAATTCACTAGAGTTGAATCCAATCTTGTATGATAAGGGRCAGGAACAGCTAGAGATATTTAACCTATCAAGGAGAAGGGTTATTGAGAACTCACTACAGCAAATACACCACCTTCACAGCACTGTCTGTTTGTGCTTTAAGTCAGTCACCCTCAAAAGCCAAGGAGCCCTAACTCCAGAGCCAAAAGTCAGATGATTTTTGTGGCCTTTCACCAAGACCCTACAAGGTGCTGACAGTGCTCCTCAGATGAGCCAAGAAGGATTTGAGCTGGTGGGAAACCCAAAACTAGCATCAGCACTACACAGCTAGAGCCAGTCCCAGCTAACATGCTGCTACTCAGGAAAGCAATTCAGAGCTTCGGCAAAGAGCAGAACAGCAAGAAAATAAGCCACACAAGTCAAGATGATCTCTTTGGACCATAAGGTCAGTAAAGAAGCCTCATAAGCCCTGCTTTTATCTGACATGTCATTTGGACACTGCTTGGCAGCATTTTGCAGCTGAAGCCCTAATCATCAGCATATTGAAAGCTGCCTCCAAAGGACTGTCTTCCTGCACTGCCCAGCCCCTTCCAGAGACAGCCCTCTGCTCCACAGCACAGTTCAGCAGCCTGTGACATTTGCTTGGTAATTCATCACAGCATTAATGCTTTCCTGGCCGCTGTCTACTGTGGAACACAGGTTGAAGCACAGCCGCCTAGATGGAAGTGTCATTCAATCTCCATCCTGTCCAAGTCCACCAGMAGACAGAGAAGTGAAAGGCACACAGTCCTAAAACCTGATTTTACTGATGTTCCACCACTGCATCACCACTGACTTTGAGGGTGTTTCTTCTGCCCTACTCCAGCATCAAGAAGAAAGATGAAATAAATTAGGCTGCTTTGACAGAAGCCGTTGCTTCATCAAGGCAGGATCCTTATCAAGGCAACTGTTTTAAGGCAACACCAAGGATTTAAACCAAGAGCAGCAATTTCATTAAAGAAATATTGAAAGAGACAAAGAGATTCCAGTTACTGTGATCAGAAGTGCCAGGATCCAAAATTGCATTTCCAATTTGGCAAAGGGATCATTCATAGCACTTGGGCTGTCTGGCCAAGGCTGCATACTGCTTATCTACGTAGCCAAACAAGGCTTCCCCTTAGCAACAGCTTCTCCACTGAGCACACAAGAGTCTGCAATCCCAGCTCAAGGCYATAGCATGGGACAATTTTTTAAAGGATGTTTTGCTAGCTTATTACAAACCATTCCTTCCTTCCAACTCTTCTCCAGGAAGAGGACTGGGACCTCTCAAGACRATGGCCTCTCACAAGCAGCATTCAGCAAATCAGTGAACTGGGAGGACAGGGTTGCCTGATAGACTTTGAGCAATGCTGCGTGCAGCAGGAATGGCSAACTGTCCCTTCACAGAACCAGGACTAGCACACTTACATTTAGGAAATATTTTAGCATTTGTGTTTTACCTTAAGAATAGCCCAAAGGAACAAAAACCTGGTGAGCTCAACTCAGCAGTTCCCATCCTACAGCACCCAGATCACTGGTGGCTAATGAASACAAGCATTTACTTTGCAAATGCCTGCAGTGCAGGCATATAGTAATACACTCTAGCAAATTTGCACTTGAACATGCAAATCTCCCACCAGTGCAAATGGGGAGAATGATACTTGTTCACACAATGGCAGCATTTCAAACATCYTTCAGACTGCAGATTTATTCACATTTTCCATAAGCAAGCAGCCTATTTCCACTGCCCCAAGCTCAGGACACTGGAAAAGAAAACCCAAGAGGAACGACAAGTCTAGGGAGTGGAGCCAAAGAGGCACAAAAAGACCCATGCCCCTGTAAACTTAAGGCTGCATGCAGCCTTATGCTCTAGCACAAATCAAGCTCTACTGGAGCAACATCAGCATAAAACCACCAAGAATCAAAATGGATTTTGGCCCATGAACCTCGGCTGAACAGCATCCCTCGAACGGGTAATACATATGAATTGGTAGTGCTCCTCTGACAGGCTGCTTAACCAGTGGTCTAAAGCTKTGGCATGCTTGGTACCCTGGCAGGCAAGAATTACCTGTTCAACTCTATCAACCTAAGTAAGTAGGAGAAAAGCCTCCTGACAGCACTGCTCTGCATGGTTTCTGTCCGAGACAACTCTCGGTATCACTCAACCATTGCACATCAAATCTGAACTGACCATGTCCCRGACACTAACTTCACATAACCACTTCCCTCCATTCTGCTCCCCCAGYTGCAGCTCAACTCGGCCACAAGGACAGCACAGCCTGGAAATACCACGTAGGTTCCCAAATAGCCATGCCTGCCTTCCTCAGGGCACTCCCCCTTCCCTTGGTGCTAACTCCTTCTGTTACGTCCATTCCATCTCCGGAGAATGCTCAAGTAAAATGAATCAGTACAAGTCAAGCACAAACCTGCCTTTGGAGGGAGAGCATTTAAATAAAGAAAAAATCCAAGATAGCTACAGGCCTCCCCATAGCCAACACCATCTGTCAGCATGAATTCACCATGGTGGATCATCATGCAGCAACAAAATGACTTTTAGTCCCACCTTTACGAGGGAGCAAAATCAACCAACATCCAGTCTGGTGGACTGGCACAGGACAGAGTCAGAGAAAGAAACAGGAAAGGTCACATCTTTCCCATTGTAATGGATCATCTATGGTCTGTAGGAGCAGGCTGGCAGGAAATCCCCATGCTGCCTCTCTTACACAGGGTTCAAATTCCACATATACATACAAAAAACAAATGGCAAGGTTATGCTATCACTATTGTACACAGCATACCTCAAGGATACAAGAGTTGTGCTGTACATACACATAAGGAAAAGAAAAAAAAAAGAAAGAAAGAAAGAAAGAGACCATTCTTGCTCCCAAAAGCAAGCACATCAAGCACAGTTTTCTATTTATCTCCTAAAATCCTACAATTCCACATTTGCTGAAAATCCTGCTGGCTCAGGACATGAAAAGTTAGAGTGTCACATTTAACTGCTAGTTCTTTGCAATCCTGCTGCCTTTCCTGACCAGTTAGATTTGCATGAGAGCACAACAAGACTCAACCCAGGGACCACACACTTTATATCACCTTCAAATTCAGCACACAAATGACAATATTCAATCCAAGGATCACAGTCTGGAATTCAGGACTTCCAAGACCCAACCATATTTAGGCACTGAAAAAAGCTTTCACTCTTGACCCCCCCATCAATGGCCTTCTGTCCAAAGCCCATAGCAAGGGAAAAAAGGAAGAGACCTGCAAAGCCCTACAGAGGGATCGATGCTCATCACCCACAACAGCAAGGTCCAGAGAAGCAATGGAGGAGAAGCAGGTGGAATTAGGCTATGGCCTTAGATCATCTCTGGTTATATGGTAGTTACAGTTTACCTAGTTAAATGGTTATATACCTAATTCTGCAGTTATCAGCTCACAGTTGCTGACACATATGTAAACAGATATAGGCATAGTATAGAATTATTTCTACATTTCTAAAACATATATTTTTTTAAATAAGCACAGCACAACTGAAACAGGCTTAAATTTAAAAAGCCTGGGAAGCCCCATTCTATCCCTTCCCATCCTCCTCTCTGAAGTGCCCACATGCAGCCCATTTTGATGAGCACAAGTGTAGCAAATTTTGTACTGATGAACCTGTTAGCTACTAAGGGCAATAAATGTTACAAACAGCCTGGACAGATCAGAATATACAGCTCAGACAAGGTGTTTCCCCATGAGCCGTGAAGCAGAAGCTCTGCAGGCTTTCACACATATATCAACTCACTTCTCTGTCCCTAAGCACGCCACAGATCAGCTCTCTCCTCCCACCCTCCCCTCCACTAGAATGAGCACATAAGAAATCTCTGCAGCTCATTCAGCCCCTAATCTGAGAACAGTCTCCCCTAGCCAGCGACTTCCTTRCCTGTCAGCCTTTGTCTCAGGGGGAAAAAAAAGGTGAAAATTCCTCATTTTACAGAGGACATAGGGGACTCTCAAATGATACCATGTTTTAATTTAACATTTGACCTCATTCTTCAGTGCTTTACTTAGATCTGCCTCTTCCTCTCCTCATATTCCCATTTCCCCTTCCTGTGAGTTTTCTTTAAGGCACTTTCTCCCCCATCTGGTTTATTGCCTGTTTCCAATAGCATTACAGGAAACAAAACAAAACAAAACCACACAGAGAGCTAAGAGCTACCAAAACATGACCTCGGTGCAACCCAGAAAGACAAGTTTTGTCACTTGCGATATGTGAAATGGAAATAAATGATGAAGATCATCTTTAATTAATTAATGCAAGTGAGGGAAGAATTGAGCCTGGAACAGAGATGCACAATACAAGCAAACTGAAAATGCTACACTGCCAACAATGTTGCCTTTTGATTAAAGGAACAGAGTTCCCAGGCAAGCTTGCAAAAAACAACAGTGAACAATATTAATTAAATCAATTAAGGCTTCCTCAGTGCTGATGCTGCAACTTTGTTTTAGGCTGCCTTCAAAAAGAGATACAGCTTCAGCAGTCATGCTGTCCATCCATCTGCCTGTGAGTTAGCATGGGAGGGATAACTTTGCAATCTATTGAACTGAATTCAACAGAGGAAGAAAGGTCACAGAGACACTGAGTTCCTCTAAGATTTGTGAGAGTCATCAGCTGGGTGAAGGAACAGGTCCCAGACTAGTATCTGGCCTGAGCTATGAGCCACCCAGTGTCTGTTCTCAGAGCTGGCAGCTCTCTGGCTGACCAGCACACTGACCATGGCTGGCTCACTAGCACATCCATAACACTCAGCCAAACACACCATGTGCTACTACTTACTCCTCTCACTGGATAGCAAAGGCGTGGAGGGGTCGTGAAAGTGAGGAAAGAGAATGCTGGGACAGAGCCTCAGAGCACCGTGACTGCTCTGGGAGGCAGAGGAGTTCGGGAAGAGAAAGCAGTTAAGAGATTGCAAACTAGGCTTTATTACTTCTGCTGCTAACAAAACAACTAAGAGTTCCCCTCCCAGCCCATTTTTTGATCCTCTGGAGAGTAGAGGGCTCTTACACATCAGATAATCAAGTGCTCAGTGCAGCCACTGGGGCAAAATCTCAAAAGCACTCAGCAGAAATCACAATCCACCACAGTGCTCCAGCCAAATCTTTTTCTYTATAATATTCCATATCCTGAGCTTTTCTGAAAGCCCATCCATTTAGGGCTCAGCTACTCAGAAAAGCTGACCAATTATGGCTGAACCACCTCCCTTATATCTCTAACAACCAATATAGGCACTGTGATTCCATGAGGCTTTCTTTTGGTGTTTTTTCCTATAGCTGCCAAAGCACACTAGAAAACAGATCACCTCTCCTCCAGGATAACTGTTCCCTCAACTAACATAGCTATTGTATTGGTTTGCAATCTCACAGGGACACCCTTTTCAGAGCAGATAGTAGATCTGGTTTAAAGATACCTCCTGCCTAACTGCACAGGTCTGTTCACTTCTCCCACCACACACTGCAGCCAAGACTTCCCATCCTTAAGGTCATCAAATTCCTCACAGACTCACCAGTCTGTTATTTTGCACCAAACTTCAAACACCCAAACCAGAACAAAATCCTGGCCCACTGCAAACACAAGGTTCCTGCTGTAGTTCTCTCTAGGAACACAGGGCCCCAGCACCACATGCCCCTCTGCTCCCCAAACCACAGTCCCACTACAGTGTCAAGCACTACCAAGACTTCACCAGTTGGGAGTGAAGGCAGAGAGATAAGGTGGGTGGCAGAGGAAGGACGTTGCCCTTCACATACGGCCCCAGCCCTCCCCTTTACAGGGCAAGGGGAACATGAGGAGACTCCTGTCCATCCAAGGGGGCACAAGGAAGAGGTTGTTACTTTCCCCTTGTATTGAAAGGGGAAACACAAAGGGTGGGGAAGCCTGCTTAACGTTTTAAAAGCCAGTAAGACCCTTGAATTTACTATTATACTCCATTCTACGACTTCATCCCCGACAAGACTGCACAAGCAAAGAGGCAGACCCATGTGTGCCCCGATCATCACCCTAAATCATCCCAAGCACCTACAAACAAGCCACATAACACAAAGTCAGCTCCCAGTCCTCCCAACAAACAGCGCCTCTCCCATCCGTGCATGTCCAATGGATGCCCAAACTCTGCTCCCACATTTGCTTCCCTCCCAACTCAAAAGGGGCTGCAAYTGAACTAACTCAAGCTGGAAAGCTGTGCTAGTAAAGGGATACAAACAGCAGAGGAAGATGCTCTTAAATCACTTTCAGACAGAGCTTCGTAGCACTTTAACTTGATCAATCTGTTAATGATCTTAGCTGAGTACATTCCACTTTCCCATTATTAATGAGAGCCTTGTTCTTCCCATTCCTAGTCCTCTTATCACCTGTTTTTCCTCTTCACASAGTACCAAGCACTTGAGTGATTTCAGAGCTGAAGTAAAGTGAGCTTTTTGTCATTAAGAAGCCATATTAATAAGGGAACACGAGTCAGAAAACTTGCCTTCCACCTCTGGTTCTGATCAGCAGCGTGACTCAGAGCAAATCCTGTCCTATGCCTCAGCTTCTGCAAATGATAAAATGTAGCTAATACTATTGCCCTTCCTTTTCAGTGAACTTCAAAATATACAGCTGAAGTAGGCAGTATAAAAGCTTTTTAAGTGCAGTTAGCCCCATCACCCTGTAAGCACTAAATTAGCAGGGTCTGCCTATAAAGGACAGGAAGCCTACAGCATAGAAACACTGTCTGACACATACCTACCTTGTGTAGAAAGGATCGCTCAAGTGCCCTGACAGATGCAGACAAGGACTACAGACAGCAGGTTCAGCTTGCCTGCACCCAGGTATTATTGATCACAGCTGTGGGGGATTTTCCCATCCGGCACGGACAGCAGGGAATGGCTAACGACCAGTTAGAGTTCTCACTCTTTCCTCCCTGCACCTAACAGGTCCCTCAATGCTTCAGACCCAAAAGCACATTTTGTAAAAGCTAAATAATCATGTTTTACGCCTTCTCTTCCACCCAAAAGCCTTTGAAAATATCCATTCATTTTGAGCCTGGTTAACTGGTGGAAACCAGTTAACTCCTCTTTGCAGATGGTGAAACCAAGCATAGGGTACTTATACACACATACAATGTACAGCCCCATTAGGCACAGTAACTGCAAGTTCAAAAATCAGGAAGATGAACTGCATTCACAGCCTGCTCTCCGCTGGCACCCTAAGCTCAAGCCATCCTTTCTCTTCTGTCTTGAAAGTTGCCAGGAACTCTGTACACAAGCCCTCCACCCCACCAACCCCTCGCTGCAGTCCTCTGCTGAATCCCCAGAAGGGTCTCAGCAGAGCATTTCCAGAGCATATAGCAGTATCACTGTCCAGTAAAAATGGACCAGCAGGGCTTACCCGTTACAGACTGGCACAGTGTCTAGAATAGTGCAAGAGCAGCTGTTTTTAAGGATCCTCAGGCCTTTAGTCCATTACTAAGGAACTTGCTGAGGCTCAAAACTAGCTCTCTCAAGTCTCAAACATCTGTTTTAGTCCCAAGGACATCAGYGAGCACAACCACCTTCTCAAGGGAGAATTTTTATTTTGTCCCACAGTSCAGTGGCTGGGATGAATTCCAGCCCATTCTGTCTCCCTGCATTCATAAAGAGGAAAAGGAAAGAGGCACAAAAATGCTAGTAYTGGTGCAATAGTCTCATGTTCACAGAAATCTCAAAGGATGAACTGTGGTGTCCCAAGAGGCAGGGACCCCTCAGCCCAAACTTATCCCCTGCAGATCAGGTATGAGGAGAGAATGGCAGTAAAATGCAACTGCCTCCCCCTCACTCATCGGCTAAAYTGGCACAGGAGACGGAACAGTTAGGGAAGCAAGGCAGATCTATCAACACCTATCCCGAGAGGCTAGATGCAGAGATGAAACGGGGCACAGTAGTTGAGGAGGGAGAGAGCATACACTGCTTCAGTCAGAAGCAGGATTCAGATAACTGCTTCCTGGCACAGCAAAGGTTAACGCCATCCCTTCTTCCAGTCCAGCAGCACTGCCAGCAATTGCTGGGGAGATATGAGTGGTTTCACAGGCACCTGACTCAGTCTGGAGGGGACTAGAACAGATGGYACCCTGGCACTGGGAGTCCTATCTTCAGGCAAAAGCCTGGCAGCAGTTACAACCCGAAAGATGGTATCAGCTGCATGGGGTGGGGGGTGAAAGACTCGATCATGGCCAAGTGCATACTAAAACTATTTTCCTCTCTCACAGAGGAAACCCCAGACCACAGGCATTTCACAGAGTCAGTGACTTCAAGTGGGTTTCATACCAATATTTCAGCAGTGCCCATCTTTCCAGCATGTATTTCCCAGTCCTTGGCTCTCCTCCCTATCCTTTGCAGTATTTTCCTTTCTTTAGCAAATGCCCACACTCCCTCTAGCGCCCAGTTCTGCTTTCAACACACTCTCCAGCAACCCAGCACCCCTTCCCACAGCCTGCACCCCAGGGTGTCCAAATCACACTGGAGCTAATTAAAAGTTACGCTATTTTGGGAACAGAGGCTCTATGGTGCTCTGCAGATCTGCCTGGCTAGTGTTTGTGTCGCATATCTGAATACAAAGGGGAGAAAACAGCATGACAGCTAATTCAGTGTCAGGGACTTCCACTAAACAAGAGAGGGCTTTGCCACTCTTCAGTGAGAGGAGGATCAGGTCTCCTTCTGGATTAAGAGGAGGCAAGGAAACAGAGTTTTCGTTGTTCAACATGGGCCTTTTCTGACTTTCATTATATTCTGGAACTCTGCTGGCCAACAGGGCTGGGAATTGATCTTAGAATTGCTACAGCAGATTATTCATCAGACATGTTTAACATATATACAGTCACCTTCTTAAAGCATGCAGCAAACTTCCTGCAGTTCCCTCAGTCTCATAACACCACATAACGACAGCAAAGGAAATACCTGTGCCCCTCTTTTTGCATGGAGGGAATGTGACAATAATGCTGCAGATCTCTCTGGACATTAAGGGAAAGTTAGGATTTGGGAACTCATTTGCCTTGGACTCCTGCAAAGAGTTTAAGCAAACCAAGAAGTCTGCATGCACAGGTTTGATTTCAGAAAAGCAGTATTTTCCAAATAAGRATTATTTCAGCTGAAAATCCCTCTTGGGCTCTGCCAAGCATGTCACCAGATCAGACTCCAGCATGGCTTATAGTGTAGGTCAAACTCTTACCTCTGAGGGCCAAGCAAGGGAGAGGGAAAGGTTGTGCACAAGGGAGAAAGAATCTCTCTTTTACCCGCATCYCTGTGGCTGTAATTCAGGGAGTGTAAAGGGTCTGTGTCTGCAGGTCTCCTAGCTATTCTGGMCCACACGTGGCACTCTGCTTCCGAGCCTCCATACTCTTTATTTTGCCTTCTTACCTGCAAATTTCATTGCTGTAAGATACTGCAGGTTGAACCCTCAACTACAGTAAACTACACTAGCTTTATCCTACATCAATTTATGCTAAATCAGGATCCAACCAAGTATTTTGCTGCTTTGGGAATCTTTTGCAGTCACAGCATTCAATACTTTGCAAGGAACATGTCATTTAATTTACTCTCTTGATTAGAGGCAGCCTGGACTCCACATCTTCAAATACAGATTCTCACTAGAAGCTAGGCTTGATCAGATCCTTACCAAGTCACTACAGTTTGGGCTTAGATCCACACTGAAGCCAGGAATGGCTTGATTTCCAGACTGGATTTAAGATCTAACTGAAGTCTTAACTGCGTAGTTAATGGGTTTCTTTCTTTGCCATCGGAACCAATCCCAAGCATGAGCTCAGATTTGGCCTTCAAACCTGAATAGTATTTGGATTTGTAAGAGAACATTGACTCAGGTAAGCATATACTGCTCTCTTCCRTTTCATGTACTGAGAGATTCAGAGAGCTTAAGGGCCATGTCACTGTGGTCTAAGTTAAGCAAATCCTTGATTGTTTGCAAAACTGGCTCCCAGGATTTTTTAGTACAACTAACATTAAAGGTCTTTCTCCTTAGGCTGTGCTTTACCTATTAGACATCACTACTTCCATATTTTTTTCTAAACTCTCTACCTGTGAATCTAACTATAAATTTGGAAAATCTCAGGAAGTTACATTTTGCCACAGCTTTGCATTTAAGAAARTATTTGCCCCCATCTCACCTCACTATTGGGAGAGAATTCTTTTGCCTAACATCAGTTCTCTGCTCAAACTTATTTTCAAAACACTTTGTCATCTAACTGGAGRAGTGTTTTCCATAACAAAAAATAATTAAAATAATCACACAGCCTTTTCTGTTYGCATTTAAATTGCTATCAAAGTTTGGCCACAAGTTCTAGGCCTCATCTCTGAGCATGAAAAAGTTCCACAGAGTACTGAGGCCTGAGGGGAAATTTCTGACAAGCACCTGGAACTGAAGAGAGTCTGTTATTAAGCCTTGGGTGACAAGAACATCAACAGCTTTCTGCCCTAGGCTGGGTAATGGCCCAGGGAATCTGCCAGCTTTACAGAACCTACAAGCAACATAAAGGCCCATCCGCTGGGCATTGACCTGACCTTGCAATGAAACCAGCCTGCAGAGAAATCACCCAAAGAATATTTTCCAGGTGCCTTCCCCTTGCTCTACTGACTTAACACAGCCATAAAAGCAACTACCATGTGAGACTCTAGTTTCTACTTCCCCATCTTTCATTAGAATATTAATTAAAGATGGATTAGCAAAATCCTGCAGAATGACTTTTGTGGTAAACTTCATTACTAAGGGTAGCAGAGAAGGTGAAATGCATTAAGATATTGTGAAACAGTCTGCCTACCTTTAGTGGCAACAAAACCACAACCTAGCCAAAAGCCACTTGCAAAAGAATCAGTCTAGAACAGCAATTAAAATATGTACCAAATGAAGTGCAATTAATCTGATTTCTCTGTCACCTTCTCACACTCTAGGAGCAAACATTTTAGACTGGAATCCAACTGGACTGTTTCAGCAGTTACCCATGGCTGACAATTAAATGCAACGTTGCCTACCTAGAAACCAATCTCCCCTCCCTCCCAAGCAGAAACGTCCATTTGGAATTATAAATATTKCCCACCTTGCTCTGCCCATTACACACAGCATTGCTAGGCATCTTAATGAAAACCTATCTGGCACAAAGTGAACCCATCAGCCTCCCCAGCTTGTAATTCACCATGGGAATGAGTAATGTCTCAGCATCAAACCACCAGTACATTAGCAGATCACACCAGCACACTGCCAGCAGCAGTCAGAAGAATCATTCCCGGAAGAGATAGACTTCACTCTGAACTCTTTTACCACTCACTTTTCACTGCCAGCACTCAGAGTTTGCTCAAGGTAAAAGAAAGGGATTGATGCTGATGAGAAGAATTACAAAAATGTTCGTTAGAAGAGAACAATGAAGATCTTCAGTCCATCTTCACATTTGGAGCATGGCTTTCACCAACCACAGACCATTTGGAGCATGACTGTCACCAAGGATAGACCAATGAATCTTGACAACCTCCAAAAATGGAGATTCCCACACCTTTCTGGTGACTGGCTGTACTACTTTCCTAGAGAATAAGGTCTTCCTAATATCTAATCTGACATATTCTGCAGCTCTTGCCACTTGTTATATCCTCTCCCTATGGGTAAGATAAGCTCCTTCATCTTTCTAACTCACCTTTAGGTAGCTGCAGACCACTACAGTACTCTTAGTCTTTTCTTCATCAGACTCTTCTCTCAGGAAGATCTCACATTCCCAGTCTTGGGGTAAAACGAGCATCCATACTAACACAGCAAAGGGTAGTGGCAGGCTTGCTGGACCTCTTACCTAAGTAGCATAGCATGATTGACACAGTCCAGACTCAAGGAATAAAACAAAATCTCAAGTCATTTGCCAGCTCTCATCCTGCCTTCCCTGACTTTCAGAGTGTGGGTCATAAAATAGCACCAATGCAGTTGCATGGTTGCACAAGCAACATCACTAAGGTACACTGAAGGAGCATCTTCTGCACTTACTTTGAAATAAAACAAGCACTACTGGCATATTTTTCCTATAGCATGAAGAAACCCAACCTCCAGGATCATCTGGGAACTTGACCCGGCTGAAGCAACTTACAATATTGCTCATGCCTTAGGCAAATGCCCTCTCCTGCTCTTACTCTGGTATCACAGTACATTTTCTCATCCTTAACACTACCTCCGTAGTTCTCCTCTGGTTCCCATAAATGCTTTCCAGTGTCTAGTAAAGGCTGTATGTGTGGGACGGCCACTGCATGAGATAAAGCACCACAGCTCTTTCCATCACTAGGATCATAAGCTGGCCCCCTCACATATATTGAGATCACCTTCTAGAGGTTAAAAGCAGGCTTGCTGCTTTTAAAACATGTATCTTTACTTCCTACATGGAAAGAAAGAGAAACTACACACCTTGGTGCACTGCAGTCATGGAAAAAGCACAGACAGAATGAAATACTTCCTATGAACAGTTACAGTCATCAGGGTGATAACTCTAGAGCTTAATGACAGCAGTCCCCATACCCCATTGCACTCATGATCATGCCAAGAGAGCAATCTAAGTGTTTCATCCACTGTAGTTCACTGAAATCTCTTGGAAAACTATTCTCTAGAAACAAGATAGTGAGATTTAAAGATGTAGCAGCGTTAAAGGTGCCATCACTTATTTCCACAGATTCTTTTCCTGGAAATCTGGGAGGGAAAAGGGAAGAAAAGATAATTTGAGGAATCAGATGATATTTCCAGGAACAAGAAGGTTGGAGAGAGCATCTGGTGAGCATAACAAAGAAAAAATGAGTGCAATAACATAACAAAATCTAGAGAGGGGAAACAAATATAAATGATACAACTCACTGAATGGCACATTTGTACTTAGTTGTTTTCAGAACGGAATAGCCTAAACAAAAAAAGAAAAGAAAAAGGCTTGCAGATCTTCTGAGAATAATGCTAGTTTGTAATAAAAATTCTCCTTCCTTCAGAAAGGCTTTAGCAAGAAAACATTTTATCTGGTCTATAACAGGTACCTCAAGAGCTTCAGCGACCTTTCTCAATAAACAGTTCTATAGGATAGAMTGATATTTGAAGCCCAAGTAGAATTCTCTTTTTTTCAACATCAGAGCACTGAATTGGCTGAGTCCCCTTCCCGGGAACACAAGAGAAAGAATACAAACATCAAGTGTACACAGAATAATATTTTTGCATTTTCCTAACAATTTCCACTAGATCTTCAGTATTGTATAAAGCAGAAGATAACTCTGCTCCACACCACCACTTTGTGGTAGGTAAGTAGTACTATCCTCATTTAACACAGAAGAGGAGATACAAACAGGTTGTCTTGCCTAAGGTCACAGAATATGCCTCTGGGCAGGACAAAGCAGAGAACCCAAATTCCCCRATCTCACCAACCTTTTGCTTCTGTCCTAATCCTGACTTTCCTATCTGCAAATGGAGAAAACAAAAGTTTGACACCTGGGAGGGATTATTCTTTTAAATAAGTTAAATTAAATTTTGAGGGAAGGTACATGGGGGAAAAGGAAAAGAAGAGTAGGGTGATAAGAAGAGAAAGAAGAGAAAGAAGAGAAAGAAGAGAAAGAAGAGAAAGAAGAGAAAGAAGAGAAAGAAGAGAAAGAAGAGAAAGAAGAGAAAGAANAAAGAAGAGAAAGAAGAGAAAGAAGAGAAAGAAGAGAAAGAAGAGAAAGAAGAGAAAGAAGAGAAAGAAGAGAAAGAAGAGAAAGAAGAGAAAGAGAACATTCGTAATGGGATATGTGGTATCTGCAAAGATCTGCCTCTGTGGAGTGCTTGTAGACCTATACTTCCCAGTAACAACCTGACTTTTTATTACCATCCTTTCTCTTCTTTGCAAATCCATACGGTTCTTAGGAGTCCCCCACTACTAATGCCTGGTTTTAAATGTACTCTTTCATTACATGAAAATTCTATGATCGCATTTTTAACAAATCATAAGCAACAGAAGTCTCTGTCTTGAAGTCTATTCAAGTAACAGGGAATGGATAGAAGCAATCCATATTCTTCTGTACTGCCTTGCACAGACATGTCCTCTCTGCTCTGCTAGGACATCTAGCATAATAACGGGACAGGAGTCAATACTTTTTGTCCATTTTCAATTCACCTTCCTGCTGCTTTATGTCTATTGTGACTTAAGAAAAAACATGTTTCATTCAGGGTGTGCGACTGGGCACTAACATGGTGGGCAAAAGAAGCTACACTGCTGTTTCCCTGAGTAACCTTGGGCAAACTGCTTGACCTCCCCTTCCTGTGCTACAGCCACCCCAACAGTAAAATTAGGTAAAAAACAAACTGCAGCAAAAAGCAGGCATTGGATTCAGCCTTCTCTGCTAATAAATAAAAAGACCTAAGTTCAAGCATTTAACTTCCCCTCTAGAGTCATATAACATACCACTTAAAAAAAATCCAATTAATCACTAAATACAGCGCATTTTCTCTGTGAGAGACAGGACAGAAGTCGTCTACAAGTGCCAACCCTCATAGTGGACAAATCATGAAGAGATAACACTATTAGTTATTAAACATGCATGCTTTTCCTCCCCTCCAACACCATTCTGGTAATAAACAGCCTTGCCTCTTGCTTTTGAGTCAGAAGCTTTCAATGCACAGTATATTGAGGTGCAAAATCTTAACAGAAAGTCGTGAACAATCTGAGAAGTTTTCCTTTATAACCCTTCTCAGACGCCTGGAGTTAAAGAATAAATGAAGCTAGTTATTTAAATGACATAATTCCACAAAAGAAATGAAGTGTAGGAGCATTTTTTGAAAATCCCTTTCTGACCTGCACTTTGGAAAAAAATAACCTTTCTTCCTCTGCAAATGCCTACAGAATGAGTTTTCTCTGATACTTTATCCACGAATACTAATAACTATTGGAAATCCATGCTGGAAAAGGATGGGGGAAATTTAGCTTCTTTTACTCAACATCCTTTGATTCAGCATTGAAATGAAAACAAAAGAGAGGGCATATAGGTTGTTTCCTTCATTACACGACATGTTGTATAAAAAATAAATAATCCTACAGACAAATATAGTGCTAAAACATACCATGCAGCTGTTTTCTCTTGAATGTTTGCTTTCATCTTTAATGAGAGTGGAATTCATGTCTGGCAAACACAACTGCCTTTAAAAATTGGTTAAATCAAAGTAATATCTACAGCGCTGTCAGCAGTATTGCCTAAGCAATAATAAATAGAGAAAAACTTTCACTCAAAAAATATAAAGAGGTGGCTGAATCACACATTATTAACCCGTGGCTGATAGATGGATGGATGGATAGATATGGACTGATAATCTGGTTCTTAATGATTAATCAATCTTATAAAGAATATACCCAAAAATCCAGCCAATCTRTTTTACACTGCTAATTGCTTTATGTACATTTCTAATAGCAGCAAAACAATAAAAGAGGCATTTTAAAGGCAGTAAGTAGCTATAATAATCAGAATAATGGGAACATTGTCACCAGACGCAGGGGTTTCCCAGAGTCCTTTTAAATTATGCCTGCTCTCAGGCTTTACAGCAGAGTAGGAATAGTATTTCTGATACCAGGTTACAAGCAAACTGGAAGTTCTGTTCATAGCCRTTCTCCAGGCGTTGCAAAGCAGGGTGCGAGGGAGGGCCCTGCGCTATTACAGTGCTGCAGCAGGTGGTCTTTCGGGGCGCCCACACACACGTACATAGCCCCACAAACTTTCAGGGATGCCACAGCTCCTCCCTATTCTCAACTACACAGAAAAAGGCATGAGATACTATCGATTTAAAAAAAAAGAACTTTTCACCATGTTCACACAGCCTGCCTTTTCTTGGAGCCCCCGTAACATGCTGAGGGGCTTTCCACCTCTTAATGAATCAATGGGTTATCTCGTGTCTGCAGCCCACAGAGCAGAAGATGGGAGGRTTTCTCCCCTGCCACCACTACCACTGTGCATCATTCATCCCTTGGCACAAGGCAGCAAAGYATACCAAAATGTATACTATATATAAAGAGATAGAGGGGAAGGAGATCCAGCTGTGCAAAAACACAGGACAGAGATGAGAGGGTCCATCCCCCGCCASACAACAGGGGTACGCTCCAACCAGCGCAGCCCCCTGGATGGACCTCAGTCTGCGCTGCCCCCCAAAATCACAGCTCTGCCGGGGGGGGGGGAGATCCCCTTCTCCTCTTTTCCCTGAAAAAGTTTTCTGTTTCTGGGGCAATCACCGCGTGTCCCCCTCCCCTTTGCAACAAGGCAAGGTGCCCGCCGAGCGCGCCTCTCCTCCCCGCGCTCCCGGCCGCAGGGCGAGTGCGGCCCGCTCCCGCCGGCCGGGGACACACGGCTGGTACTCACGCTGCTGTTGTGCCCGGACCAGTGCACCATGGCTTGGTTGTGCGCCGCGTCGCCGGTGAGCGCGAAGGTGGTGCTGCCCAGCCGCAGCTCCTCTGCCCCTCGCAGCCGCGCCGCCTTCCCCTCCTCCGGCGGCCCGCGGGGCTGCGCCCGGGCGCCGCGCTGCCCCTCGGCCGCAGCTGGAGGTCGGTTTAGAGATGTAATGTTAACGTCGTTTGGGGAAAAAAATAATAACAAAAAACCCTCTTGGGAGGCCAGCCACGTGCGAGAC